>NW_026111117.1:462500-495000 GCF_024679095.1 Eriocheir sinensis | reverse complement strand
ATGGGCATAGAACTATCCAAAAATCAGTTGAATCGAAGGCTGGGTGTCGAAATAATGGACTGACGTTACATGTCAAAATAATGGACTAATGCTCATTATCAAAATAATGGACTAATGCTTAATGTCAAAATAATGGACTAATGCTTATTGTCGAAATAATGGACTAATGCTCAATGTCAAAATAATGGACTAATGCTTATTGTCGAAATAATGGACTAATGCTTAATGTCAAAATAATGGACTAATGCTCAATGTCAAAATAATGGACTAATGCTTATTGTCGAAATAATGGACTAATGCTTATTGTCAAAATAATGGACTAATGCTCAATGTCAAAATAATGGACTAATGCTTATTGTCGAAATAATGGACTAATGCTCAATGTCAAAATAATGGACTAATGCTCAATGTCAAAATAATGGACTAATGCTTATTGTCAAAATAATGGACTAATGCTCAATGTCAAAATAATGGACTAATGCTTATTGTCAAAATAATGGACTAATGCTCAATGTCAAAATAATGGACTAATGCTCAATGTCAAAATAATGGACTAATGCTTATTGTCAAAATAATGGACTAATGCTCAATGTCAAAATAATGGACTAATGCTTATTGTCAAAATAATGGACTAATGCTCAATGTCAAAATAATGGACTAATGCTCAATGTCAAAATAATGGACTAATGCTTATTGTCGAAATAATGGACTAATGCTTATTGTCGAAATAATGGACTAATGCTTAATGTCAAAATAATGGACTAATGCTCAATGTCAAAATAATGGACTAATGCTCAATGTCAAAATAATGGACTAATGCTACATGTCAAAATAATGGACTAATGCTACATGTCAAAATAGTGGACTAATGCTACATGTCAAAATAATGGACTAATGCTACATGTCAAAATAATGGACTAATGCTTTTTTTTTTTTTTTTTTTTTACAACAAAGGAGGCAGCTCAAGGGCACACACACACAAAAAAGAAAACAATAATAAAAAAGCCCGCTACTCGCTGCTCCTAAAAAAGAAACAAAAGAGGTGGCCGAAAGCAAGATCAAATACGGGAGGAGAGGTGTCCTGATACCCTCCTCTTGAAAGAGTTCAAGTCGTAGGCAGGAGGAAATACAGATGAAGGAAGATTGTTCCAGAGTTTACCAGCGTGAGGGACGAAAGAGTGAAGATGCTGGTTAACTCTTGCATAAGGGGTTTGGACAGTAAAGGGATGAGCATGAGTAGAAAGTCGAGTGCAGCGGGGCCGCGGGAGGGGAGGAGGCATGCAGTTAGCAAGTTCAGAAGAGCAGTCAGCGTGGAAATATCGATAGAAGATAGAAAGAGAGGCAACATTGCGGCGGAATTTAAGAGGTAGAAGACTATCAGTATGAGGAGGAGAGCTGATGAGACGAAGAGCCTTAGCCTCCACTTTGTCCAGAAGAGCTGTGTGAGTGGACCTCCCCCACACATGAGATGCATACTCTATACGAGGGCGGACAAGGCCCCTGTATATGGACAGCAACTGTGCAGGGGAGAAGAACTGGCGGAGACGGTACAGAACGCCCAGCCTCGAGGAAGCTGATTTAGTAAGAGATGAGATATGAAGTTTCCAGTTGAGATTTTGAGTTAAGGATAGACCGAGGATGTTTAGTGCTGAGGAAGGTGATAGCTGGGTGTTGTCAAAGAATAGGGGATAGTTGTTTGGAAGATTGTGTCGAGTGGATAGGTGGAGAAACTGTGTTTTTGAGGCGTTGAAGAACACCAGGTTCTTCTTGCCCCAATCGGAAGTAATAGTAAGGTCTGAGGCTAAGCGTTCTGCAGCCTCCAGCCTTGAGTCGTTCAGTTCCTGTAGGGTGGGTCTTCTATTAAAAGAAGTTGAGTAATGCAGAGTGGAATCATCGGCTTAGGAATGGATAGGACAGTTCGTTTTGGAAAGAAGATCATCAATGAACAACAGAAAAAGAGTGGGAGATAGGACAGAACCCTGTGGGACACCACTGTTAATAGATTTAGGGGAAGAACAGTGACCGTCTACCACGGCAGAAATAGAACGGTCAGAAAGGAAACTGGAGATAAAGGTACAGAGAGAAGGATAGAAACCGTAGGAGGGTAGTTTGGAAAGCAAAAATTTGTGCCAGACCCTATCAAAAGCTTTTGATATGTCCACCGCAATAGCAAAAGTTTCACCGAAACGGCTAAGAGAGGATGACCAAGAGTCAGTTAAGAAGGCTAGGAGATCACCAGCAGAACGCCCCTTGCGGAACCCATACTGGCGATCAGATAGAAGGTCAGAAGTGGAAAGGTGCTTTTGAATCTTCCGGTTAAGGATTGATTCAAAAGCTTTAGATAGACAAGGAGGTAAAGCTATAGGACGGTAGTTTGAGGGATTGGAGCGGTCACCCTTCTTAGGCACAGGCTGTATGAAGGCATACTTCCAGCAAGAAGGAAAGGTAGATGTTGACAGGCAGAGGCTAAAGAGTTTGACCAAGCAGGTTGACAGCACGTAGGCACAGTGTTTAAGGACAATAGGAGGCACTCCATCAGGTCCATAAGCCTTCTGAGGATTGAGGCCAGAGAGGGCATAGAAAACATCATGTTGAAGAATCTTTATAACAGGCATAAAGGAGTCAGAGGGGGAATGAGTAGGAGGATTATGCCCAGAATCGTCCAGAGTGGAGTTTTTAGAAAAAGTTTGAGAGAAGAGTTCAGCCTTAGAGATAGATGAGACGGCAGTGTTGCCGTCAGGACTGAGGAGTGGAGGGAAAGATGAAGAAGTGAAGTTGGAGGAGATGTTTTTGGCTAGATGCCAGAAGTCACGGGAAGAGTTAGAGAAAGCAAGGTTTTGGCATTTTCTATTAATGAAAGAATTTTTGGTTAGTCGGAGAATAGATTTGGCACGATTTCGGGCAGAAATGTAAAGTTCATAATTAGCATTAGTTTGAAGGCTCTGGTACCTTTTGTGAGCTACATCTCTATCATTGACAGCACGAGAACAAGCGTGATTAGACCAAGGCTTTTTAGCGTGAGGAGTAGAGAAAGAACGAGGAATGTATGCCTCCATTCCAGAGACAATCACCTCTGTGATGCGCTGAGCACACACAGAGGGGTCTCTATCCTGGAAACAATAATCATTCCACGGGAATGGAAAAGTACATCCTCAGGTCGTCCCACCGAGCTGAAGCAAAATGCCAGAAGCATCGCCTCTTCGGTGGGTCCAGAGGGTGTACAGGAGCGATAGGACAGGATGCAGAAATAAGATTGTGATCGGAGGAGCCCAACGGAGAGAACAGTTTGACAGAATAAGCAGAAGGGTTTGAGGTAAGGAAGAGGTCTAAAATGTTGGCCCGGTCTCCAAGACGGTCGGGAATACGTGTAGGGTGCTGGACCAACTGCTCTAGGTCGTTGAGGATAGCAAAGTTGTAGGCTTGTTCACCAGGATGGTCAGTGAAAGAGGATGAAAGCCAAAGCTGGTGGTTAACATTGAAATCTCCTAGGATGGAGATTTCAGCGAAGGGAGAGTGGGTCAAGATGTGCTCCACTTTAGAATTCAAATAGTCAAAGAATTTTACATAGTTCGTAGAGTTAGGTGAGAGATAAACAGCACAGATGTATTTAGTAATAGAATGACAATGAAGTCTTAGCCAGATGGTGGAAAATTCAAAAGAGTCAAGGTCGTGGGCACGAGAGCATGTGATGTCGTTGCGCACGTAGGCGCAACATCCAGCTTTGGATTGAAATTTAGGATAGAGATAGTAGGAGGGAACAGAGTAGAGATTGCTGTCAGTAGCCTCAGAAATCTGTGTTTCGGTAAGGAAGAGAAGGTGAGGTTTAGAGGAGGAGAGATGATGTTTCACAGAATGAAAATCAGAGCGAAGACCGCGAATGTTGCAGAAATTGAGAAGAAAGAGGTTCGAGGAGTTATCAAGACACCTCTCGGGTCGGCAGCCAGAAGGGGAGTCCTCCCTGGGGGAGTTTGTGGTCCCCCCCAGGCGGGGACTCCGGGTCTTGGTGTAGGTGCGCCATTTTGAAATTTTAATTTTGGGAAAAGGTGTATATGTTGTGTGAATGTAGTGTGGTGTGGATAAAGAGAGGATCTGACTTTAGAGAGCATGCTGAACTACTCTCCGGTGTTGGTGAGACAATAGGGAAACGGTTAGTGAGGACATGGGAAGGGTCTTTGGAGGGCTTCAGCTCCCTTCTCACCTCCCATATATACCTCACCGGGAGTGGCTTGCGCCCGTTCGGTAGGTGTCTTCCTACCTACTCCAGCCAGCATGTCAAAATAATGGACTAATGCTACATATCAAAATAATGGACTAATGCTACATGTCAAAATAATGGACTAATGCTACATATCAAAATAATGGACTAATGCTACATGTCAAAATAATGGACTAATGCTGCCTGTCAAAATAATGGACTAATGCTACATGTCAAAATAATGGACTAATGCTGCCTGTCAGAATAATGGACTAATGCTGCCTGTCAAAATAATGGACTAATGCTACATGTCAAAATAATGGACTAATGCTACATGTCAAAATAATAGACTAATGCTACATGTCAAAATAATGGACTAATGCTACATGTCAAAATAATGGACTAATGCTACATGTCAAAATAATGGACTAATGCTGCCTGTCAAAATAATGGACTAATGCTACATGTCAAAATAATGGACTAATGCTACATGTCAAAATAATGGACTAATGCTGCCTGTCAAAATAATGGACTAATGCTGCCTGTCAAAATAATGGACTAATGCTGCCTGTCAAAATAATGGACTAATGCTACATATGAAAATAATGGACAAATGCTACATGTCAAAATAATGGACTAATGCTGCATGTCAGAATAATGGACTAATGCTGCCTGTCAAAATAATGGTTTAATGCTTAATGTCAAAATAATGGTCTAACGCTGCCTGTCAAAATAATGGTTTAATGCTTAATGTCAAAATAATGGTCTAACGCTGCCTGTCAAAATAATGGGCCAAGACAACTTCCTTTCAGCACAAACATTAGCCTTCAGTCCTCGTCTCTCAAGCGTCCCCGCGGCCTCAACGCCTCAGTCAGCCTTGCTTCTCTATGCAATGACGCGGCTCATAATGCTGATTTAAATATCTCATCCATTATAGCTGTCCCGGGCCGTGTTACCCTCGCCGGGGACAAATATTAATAGGAAAAAAAAGCATTCCTCAAATAAGATAATGTTTTACTCTTAGTGACATCGGGTTTAATATATTTTTGCAAGCCTCGCCGACTTTTACATATCGCGAACAACTGTCACACGCTTGTACCAGAATACTTACACGGCGACATTGCGTGGTGGAGGGGAAGGGGGAGTGCTGGGGGGAGGGGGGTGTTGAAGGACAAACTATTATATATCGTTTTTATGCGGGGGGAGTAAAGGGAGACAATAGTTCAGTGTCAGTGTTCGTACATGAATAATACTTGCAGGCTGCTTTGTTTTGAACCCGTTTGATTTATCGGCTCAATGTGTGTGAACAAATAAACAGCGTGTGTTGACTGGGTGGGCGCGGGCTGTCGCGGGCTTATTTGTACCGTAAAACGCGACAGTTCAAGGTTAGACGAGAAGCTGAAAAAACGCTACGAAGATTGAATACTGATGCGCCAAAGAATTATCAAGTATGTTTTTAAGCGCGTCTTCATATACTCCGCTCTTGAAATAGTTCGTCATAGGAAGGATTACGGTAGGCGAAAGGTTGCTCCAGAGTTTATCAGTGCCAGAGATGAGGGAATGAAGATACTGATTAAATCTTTCAGTTGTATCAAGTATGTTTTGAAGCGCGTCTTCATATACTCCGCTCTTGAAATAGTTTGCCATGGAAAGGATTACAGTAGGCGAAAGGTTGCTCCAGAGTTTATCAGTGACATAGATGAAGGAGTGAAGATACTGATTAAGCAGGTTGAACAAATATTCAAACAGAGGGTCAGGGAACTAAACCTCATTCTGTCCTGTAGGAAAAGCTGTTTGCCGTCTTGACAAATATATGATCACTGCTGCGTGAATTTATAAGCGAGAGAGTGAAAAAGACTGATTAACTTCCCTTAGCAAGTTAGGCAAACACACAAACGCTACACTTATTGAAAAGAAGACTAAGGCTGATAATGTGGGGCAGGGAAAGTTGTTTACATTGTTTACTTCACAGGCAAGCTTGGTAAACAAGTACGTAGACTCTTCTTATGGAGTGTATGAGTGAAAGCGATGAAGGAGCGAAGACACTGACAATCTCTTCCCTTAGTAAGTTAGTCAAGCAGACAAACAACAGCTATCGAGAGGTAGACTAAACGGATTTTGGCGTGTGGATATTGCTACTTCATAAAAAGGCTACGTAATGAGCTATAGTTAGTTAATTACTCCATTAGTTACTCCACTTAATTACTCCATAGACAGGCAAACACAAGCAATGGATATCGAGAGGGAGTCTAAGATTGATTTTGTCGTGTTAAGAAAGTTGTTGGCATCGTTACTCTATAGACAGACTTAGTAAACAGATACATAAACACTACTTTCTGAGCGGTAGGTTAAAGTTGAGCCTCTCTGTCCTGAAGGGAATGTTGTTTACTCTCTTGCTGAAGGGGAGTGACTGTTAGCACCGGCAAGACACTCGGGCAATCTTCACTATATTGCCTTGAATGGGACATATTTGTGAGCTATGAAGAATTGATCGTTTGCCAGAATATTCTTTGACAAATTTATGAATCTATAAAACCGGCTCCCCAGTCTCACGTTACTACACTTTATATTGAACGAAATGTTGCAGAAAAACCACGAGGCCTCCCACGATGCGACCTCAACCATCATTACATTTCATTACATTTTCTCTCTCATTTTGCTTGCGACCTTCCTTCACTAGCCGCTGTGTTATGGGAAGGCGTGCTCAGTCCTTCACAGCACAGTTCAGTGGCCTCAACCCCGCCTTCAGTGACTATTCTTTACCTGTATCCGCAATAACAGAGACACAGTAACATTAACACAATCTCTCGTTTTTAAGGCGGTCGTGAGGTGGTTCTTTGCGGGTGAACTAGACGGCGGGTGACTCTTCCTCGCTTTCACGTTGCTTCATGGCTTATGTTATTCGCAGGACAAACAAGAGTCCGCTTTACGCTGTTCTGATAAAAGAAAAAAAAAACAAGATGCCAGAAGAGAGGTCACTTTCGGGTGGAAGAGGTCAATTTCGGGTAGGGTGCTAACAGTCAGTTTTATTACACACTCGCTGCTTTCGACACTCATAATGACGAGGCCTTCCGTTCACTATGTCATGAGTGAGTGTTAGGAGAGGGCACGGCTCCCTTACCTCACCTAGCTCACCTTTGCTCAATAATTTCTTACTTATTATGTCTTATCTTTTTTTTTTCTATTCTTTCTCTTCATTAATTTTTCTTCCTCCATTCTCACTTACATTTGTTTACTAATTATCCCTTCATCTTTTTTTTCTCTAATTCTTCTCTTCATTTACTTTTCATTTCCATTTTCATTTATTTTTCCTTACTTATGATCATTTCAGTTTTATCTCTATTCCTTCTCTTTATTTACATTTCTTTCCTCTAATCTCACTTACTTCTGTTTACTTATCATTTCCTCTCTTTCTCTACTCCTTCTTTTCATTTACTTTACTTATCCATTCATGTACTTTTCCTTACTTATAATCATTTCAGCCTTTTCTTTAGTCCTTCTCTTCCTTTTCTCTTCCTCCATTCCCACTTATTATTATTATCTCGGCTTTTTTCTCTATTCCTTCTTTTCTTATATATTTTCTCGTATATATTTATATATTTGTTCGTTCGTTCCTTCTCTTTTCTTTTTTCTATTTTTTCTTTCTTTTTTCTTACTTCTTTCTTCTTTCTTTTTCATCTCTTTTCTTCTTTTAATTCTTCTCTCTTTTCTTTCTTCTTCTTTCTTTTCCTTTCTTTTCTCTCGTATTTTTTTTCTTTCTTTTTTCTCCTCTCTCTCTCTCTCTCTCTCTCTCTCTCTCTCTCTCTCTCTCTCTCTCTCTCTCTCTCTCTCTCTCTCTCTCTCTCTCTCTCTCTCTCTCTCTCTTTTGTTGGTTTCTTGCTCTTCCAAATGTTACTTCTTTGTTTGGTCTCCTTGTTACAGTCACCCATGTTTATAAGTTCCTCCTCTCCCTTCCTCACCTCTTCTGTTACTCTCTTTCTTTCCTCCTCTTACCCAGCTCTCTTTCTCCTCCTCCTCCTCCTCCTCCTCTCCTTCTTCCTCTTTTTTTCTTTTTCTTCTCCTCTTTTTTCTTCTCTTTTTCTTTTTTTTTCTTCTTCCTCCTCCTTCTCCTCCTCCTTCAGTCTCCTCCTCTTTTTTCCCTTCCGTCTTTTTACGTCTTCTTCCAAATGTAGAGTCGTTGTCATTCTTTCAATTGGCTCTTTTATTTCCCCTTTGTCAGCATTCTTTATTATCTTTCCTATGTCTCCTCCTTTTTTACCTTTTTCTTTGAGTTCTTCTTTTTCTCATTTACTGTTTTTTTTCTTTCTTCTTTTGCTTCTTTTCTTATTTTTTTCTTTGTCTTCTTTCTTCTTTTTCTTCTTCTTTTTCTCCAGGTTATTCTTCTTCCCTTTGATAACTTCCACCTCCTCCTCCTCCTCATTACTATTACTATATTGTAACGTAAGATAATCAACGTATACTTATTAGCGTATATTCATCAGTGTCTATAAATTAACGTGCATTTATTTCTAACGGTGCTGGTATCACTATGTCATTCTCGAGGTTATAGAATTGAAACGTTTACCCGATTTACCATTTCCCATTATTTCTTCCTCCGTTGTGTAAGTTCTTGCCTCTAAATAATAAAAGGTCGTGACTCATTTGCTCTTTTTTTTGTTTCCGTCGTGTTTGTCTTTTTTCGTTTCCGTCGTAAAGGAATCCCCAATTTGTTAACTTTTTTGCTGGCTCATCTTTCCCATATTTTTTCTCTCCCTCTCCAGCAAACCCCGCCTCGTGTAGCTTTCATTAGCCGTGCGTGTCCCTCAGTTCCTCTAGCCTCGCCCCTTCACAGAGCCTCACCTCCCTAATGGTAGGTTTTTTCATATATTTTTACTATTTTCCTTGCTCCTCTTCACCTCTTCCTACGAACGTCAATCGTTATAAATACTCAAGCTCTTCTCCCATGTCTGTATTCAGTTCTTTATCCTTTATGGTGTTTTCTCATATGTTTTTGCTATTCCCGTTTCTCCCTCACACCTTTTCCTACAAACATCAATAATTATGAGTACACAAGCTCTTCTTTTATCTCTGTCTACAGGTATCCATTCTCTGTTTTGATCCTCGCTGTTTGTGTAAGAAAAAGCGTTTGCCTACACATCCATTTCATGCCTTTTGTTATCATATTGCGAGCTTAATGGGTATATATGTAGTTCTTGAAATGTTAAACTTCGGTAATCTTTCTTAGTTTTGTAGCCTCCAGTGTGCTACGTGTTAATCGTGCCCTATGATATATATTTTTTAGTACGTCGTAGCCACTGTTTAGTCTACAAATCCTTGAGGTTATAGTCAGAAAACTACACTGGCCTTAGAAAAATAATGAACATAGCAGAAAAGAGCAACGCGAATCGGTACAAGAGAGAAGAAAAAATCGACTAAATTTCCCACTGATACTTGCATAAAGCACTTTAAGACACACACAAAAAAAAGGTCAAGAAAACGTCAAACATCCCAAACAACACTAAAAAAAAATAATATACATGCAGATAAGCGTATAGAATATCCCCTGTATTCCTGTTTGTACTTCCCAGCTGCAGTTCGAGCCACAGGCAGCTGCAGAATACAGTAAAAAAGATCACATTAACTACAAACGTACAGCCAGTAAGACACACGGCGTAAGAAAACCACACAGCACCAGAAAATACAGCACGAAAGCGTAACCCGAAGCGCAGAAATACATGTTGTTGTGCGCGGGGGAATGGTACGTAAGAGATGAAATTACATTTACATCCATTTGGCCTTATGACCGGCGGCGGTACGTTTTTGCCGCGGCGGGCAGGGCCGGCCGGGGATGATGAGGGCCCGTGCTAACCAGTTCTCGCGCCCACTACGGACTGGCCCCTTGCTTCTTGCCGCCCGCTTCTCTCCGCCCGCCGCTCGTCCCTGCCTCGAGGGGCGACAGCTGAGCAAGGGAAAAAAGCCGACTGCATAAGGCAAGGCGTGTACTGTGCGGAGGAGGATGAGCAGGAAAACGGTGAGAGATGTTAAATATGTTAGGTAAGGTGTGATTTGCTGAAGTTAGACGTATGGATGAGAAGGAAAAATGGCTGGGTAAGGAGAGTCGTGGTGTGAACAGTAGCTTGCGAGGGAAGATGAGAAGACGAAAAATATAGAAAACGTTAGGAAGCCTGGCAAGGTATGGTTCGTAAGAGGTGTGAAGGAGTACCAGAAAAGGGGGCAATATGTGGTTTAGAAACGGTAAAACTATCGAGGAAAGAAGTTAAAAGGTAAAATAATAGAAAACGCAAGAAAAATTGGTACGGTATTGTTTGTAGCCTGGAGAGGTATTATGAGGAGGCAAAATTTGATATTATAATTATAAAAAAAAACATATTAAGAGAGACATGACAAGGTAAATTAAGGCAAATAGGCAAGGTATACTAGTTTGCAGACTGGAGAAGTATTGAGAAGAGGTAAAAATAATACAACAATGAAGAAGTCTGGAAAACTGAACAAATTAATGGAAAAGAGACCTAAAAATAGACATCAGACAGGCATGAACAGCAAGCCATGAAAACCCAACACTTGAAAGCCACCAAAAAAGTCAAGGAGCCTAAACAAATTAAAGAAAAAGAAAACCTAAAAATAAACATCAGGCAGGCAAGAACCCAACACTTCCAAGCTACAGAAGAATAAAAAAAAAAACTAAAATTAATGGAACTGAGAGACCTAAAACTAAGCATCACACACCCAAACTCACCAAACATGGAAACATGGAAACATGGACTAGCAGGCAGCAGAAAGCCTGTTGGCTCATTACTAGGCTGCCTGCGTTCAGTAATTCAATCAATCCGTTTGCCATAGGAGTGGCTTGCAGGGAAGGATTAAAGCACTTGTGTATCTCCTCTTGGGAACGTTCAGTTCACTCCCGATGCAGCAAAGTGGCGATCAATGCGTTTCTTGAAGGAGTTGATGGTCTCTGCGCTAACCACTTCTGCAGGAAGGCTGTTCCAGTGGCGAACAACTCTATTCGAGAAATAACTCCTGGCGATGTCGGTTTTGCATCGCCTTGCTTGAATTGTTTTTCCGTTGTTTCTTGTTCTCAGGTTGGTTTGTAGCGTGAAGAGTTTGGAGTGATCAACGTTGCTGAGCTTGTTCAGGTACTTAAAGACTTATATCATGTCTCCCCGCAGGCGTCTCTTTTCCAACGTGAAGAGGTTGAGTCGCTCGAATCGCTCTTCATAGGGCTTCGTCCTCAGTGATGGCTTTCTTACAGGCGGACTTGCAGTGTTTTATTTGTTTCAAGTCACTGCTGATGGTGACCCCGAGGTCTCTTTCCTCTTGCACAACATGTAGTGGTTCGCCACCCATGTGGTATGTGTGGTTGCTGTTTCTGGATCCGATATGCATTACTCTACATTTGGCAGTGTTGAAGGACATCTGCCATTTTTCTGACCACCGAGTAATCTGGTCCAGGTCTCTCTGGATAATTTCGCAGTCTGCCGTTGTGAGGGCCTTCCCACCCACCTTTGTGTCGTCGGCAAATTTTGAAAGATTGGATTTCAATCCTAGTTCTAGGTCGTTGATATATATGATGAAAAGTATGGGTCCCAGCACTGACCCCTGTGTCACTCCACTTGTGACCGGGAGCCACTCGGAGGCCTGTCCGTTGAGTACAACTCGTTGTTTTCTTCCAGTGAGCCAGTCCTTGATCCACGTTGTCAGATTGCCGCCTAATCCCGCCGACTTGAGTTTCTTGAGGAGTCTTTCGTGTGGCACTTTGTCAAAGGCTTTCTGAAAGGCTAGATATATAACATCGCTGGGGATATGACTATCCCAGTTTTCATAGATACCTTGGAAGAAGTCCAATAAATTGGTTAAGCATGAGCGCTTGTTCCTGAAACCGTGCTGAGCATCGGAAATGATGTTGTTGTCTTCAAGGAACCTAACGAGTTTGTCTCTGATGATCTTCTCGAGGATTTTTCCCGCCACAGAGGTCAGGCTGATTGGTCTGTAGTTTAGGGCCACACTTTTGTCTCCCTTTTTGTAGATCGGAGTTACATTCGCTTGTTTCCAGTCTTTTGGGACTTTGTTTTGTTGTAGTGACAGATTGTAGATGGTGGTGAGTGGCTTGAGGATTTGCTGCTTGAGTTCCTTGAGCAGCCTGGGGGACAAGTCGTCGGGTCCGGTGGACTTGTTTGTCTCGAGTTTGTCTAGGTACTTCTTCACATCCCGTTCTTCGATTGTGCCAATTTCTAGGGGAGTGATTCCCATCGGTGGGGTAGGGCTCTCGGGTACGGACTGGGTATTCTTTGACCGTGAAGACAGACGCGAAGTATCTGTTTAGGATTTCGACCATTTGTCTACTGTCCTGTGTTAGTACGTCACTTTCATCTTTTAAGGGACCGATATTGCTTTTTGTCTTCTTTTTGGTTCTTATATACGTGAAGAACTTTTTCGGGTTGGACTTGGCTTCGCGTGCAATTTGCTCTTCATAGTCGCGTTTACGCTGGCGAATGAGTGTTCTGCAAGCTCTGAGGCTTTGATGATATTGTTCGCGTGCCTCGTCAGTGCCGTTTTCTTTGAGCGAGTTGTATTTTCTTTTCTTTAAATTAATCGCCCGTCGAACCTGGGTAGTCACCCATGGTGGGCTTGTGGCATTATTTGATCTCCTTGTCTTCATGGGAACAGTTGTTCTCTCTACCTCCAGGAGTTTGTTCTTGAAGCCATTCCACGCTCCGTCCACAGGAGTGTAGGTCATGGGTTCCCAAGTTGTTTGGGTTAGCAGCTCACGAGCGAAATTAAAATTGGCTCTTTTGTAGTCTGGAATCTTGGACGTGTTTTCGGTGAGTTCATGGTCTGTTCTGATCTTTAGGCGGATTAGGTGATGGTCGCAACCATCCAGCTTTTCGCCGACTTGACATTCACGTGTGAGATCTGAATCACTCACGAGTACTAGGTCTAATATGTTATTTTCCCTCGTCGGTTGGGTAACAATCTGAGTAAGAAAAGTGTCTTCTAACATTTCGAGCAATCTGTTACACTCCCTATCTCCAATCATCGTGGTCCAGTCAATGTTGGCACAGTTAAAGTCCCCGATAATGACTGATTGTTTGTTTTGCGTTACGGTGTGGATTTCTTCGCACAGCGCTTCGTCGTCCGCTTCTTGTTGCTTTGGAGGTCTGTAGATGGTTCCAATCGTTATTTTGTTGTGTTTGCTAGTCTCCAGTTCAACATATACTGTGTCATATCTCTCTGAGTCTCCTTTGGTTACTTCCACGGCAGGGTATTTGTTCTTGACGTAACAGATAACACCTCCTCCTTTCTTGTGAAGTCTGTTTTTGTAGAAGCTCTCGTATCCTGGAATTGAGAATTCGGTCATTAGGTGGTCAGAGGTGGCCCACGTTTCGGTGATGGCAATCACGTCCGGACTTTCTACGTCAACGTAGGCAAGTAACTCATCCCGTTTGGGTATTAAGCTCCGCGCGTTGGTGTATAGGACAGAAATGTCCTTCTTGACTTCAGTGCTTCGAGGCACAGTAGTCCGGTGTCTGCGTGTGTTTTCTGTTGGGGGCATTGGTGTATGATGAGCGGGCTCTACTGGTTGGTTGTTTACGATACTTTGGTGCCCCTCCCGCGTTCGGAGTTTTTTGAGTACAAAAGTACCTCCTCGTTCAGCAACCTACCAAGCCGTGCTGAGCCAATCGCATTGAGGTGAAGACCGTCAGGACGGAAAAGGTCGGGGTTGTCAAAGAAATGATCCCACACATTTGCGAACGAAACTTCCTCGTCCTGACAGAGGTGCTTTAGTCCGTTGTTGATGTTTGACGCCTTTCTGTGGAAGCCTGTGAAGGCGTTGATTCTCGGAAGAATCCCGGAGACAATGATGTGGCGTGACTTCTTGTAGCGGCGGATTACTCGTCGGTAGTCGGCTAAAATTTCCTCCGTGCGCGTTGTTTGAACGTTGTTCGTGCCAGCGTGCAAAACAAAGAGTGTGTCCTGTTCCGTGCGGTCTGAGACGAGGTCTGCCGCTTCTTCTATATCTTGTAGTTTTGCACCAGGAATACAGTAGCGTCTCCTGTTCTTGATACTTCGTCCACAGAACTCAGTCAGTTGTTCTCTAACAATGCTGTCACCCACCAGTTTTATGTTAACCTTGTTGTTGACCCTTGATCCGTTGAAGTGTGATCCGTCTTCACAGGAGATGGCTGGGAGGATTGTCTTCCGTCTACGCCTGTACGCTAGCGAGGAGAAGGAGGAGGAGAAGGAGGAGGAGGAGGAGGAGGAGGAGGAGGAGGAGGAGGAGGGGGAGGAGGAGGAAGAGGAGGAGGAGGAGGAGGAGGAGGAGGAGGAGGAGGAGGAGGAGGAGGAGGAGGGGAGAGGAGGAGGAGGAGGAGGAGGAGGAGGAGGAGGAGGAGGAGGAGGAGGAGGAGGAGGAGGAGGAGACGGAGGAGGAGGAGGGGGAGGATGAGGAGGGGGAGGAGGAATATGAGGAGGAGGAGGAACATAAACACAAAGAAACACAAAGGAAGAACAAACAACAGCAGACCTGCTGGTCCTGTTTGTGACAAGCTACACTAGCTATCTAATCAAAGGTGGAAGATGAAGGACAGCAAAGGCGAAGGCTCCTCCCCACCCCCTATCCCTCCAGCCAAAGCTGGCAAGAAAGGAAAAAGAACCATGCAGCATGGAAAAAATGCATGGAAATTATGTAGGAAAGAGGAAAGAACTACCATTTCTGCTACCACTAACCGGGAGATAAAAGCGGACAAGGATAACAGTATTCGAAAGAACTTAACGTTATTACGACAATGAGTAATATCTTAGTTGCTGGTTGGATTCAAAACACTTGTCTAATCTATTCTTGAAGGCCGTAACTGTTGTACTATCAACGACATCACAAGGTAGAGAGTTCCAAACATTAACAACTCGATTGAAGAAGAAGTGTTTAGCTTCGTGTGACGAGAATCTTTTACCACTTATCTTCAAATTGTGATTTCTTCTTGTTCTATTTGATCGATCAATTGTAAAGTAATCTTCCGCATTAATATCACTGAATCCTTTGAACATTTTAAACACTTCTATTAGATCGCCTCGCATTCTTCGTTTTGATAGGCAGAATAAATTTACTTCTTTAAGCCTTTGTTCATATGACAAATTTCTCAACCTAGGAATCATCTTTGTTACTCTTCGTTGAACCCGTTCCAACTTTTCTATGTCTTTTCTGTAGTAGGGAGACCAAAACTGTACACAGTACTCTAGACGGGGTCGAACCAACGAATTATACAGTTTTAATATTACTTTTTCCGATTTATTATTAAAGACTCGTCCGATGAAGCCAACCAATTTGTTTGCAGTTTTAACTACCTCTGAACAATGCTGACCGGGCTTTAAATCGCTTGATATAGTGATTCCAAGATCCTTTTCTTTACTTACTGCAGAAAGTTGTTGGCCATTCATTACGTACCGAACGCGATTGTTATTTTGTCCGATGTGCAACACTTTACATTTGTCAACGTTAAATTTCATTTGCCATTGATTGGCCCAACGTGCAAGTCGATCTATATCTGATTGTAAAGCTTCTTCGTCGAGTGTCGCAGTTACTTTACTAGCAATTTGTGTGTCATCAGCAAATTTTGATACTTTGCAAGTGAGCCCATCATCGATATCATTAACATAAATTAAGAAGAGCATGGGGCCAAGCACTGATCCTTGAGGTACGCCGCTTTTGACATCGAGCCAGTTAGATGTAACACCGTTTAGAACTACTCTCTGTTTCCGCTCAGAGAGCCAGTCCGCAAGCCAATTGTGAATGTTACCCGAGATACCGTGCGCCAGTGGTTTGCTGAGCAATCGTTGGTGGGGGACCTTATCAAATGCCTTTTGAAAATCCAGATATATGATATCTACTGATCTGCTTTCATCGAACACCTCAAAATATAGTGAAAAAAATCAAGTAAGTTAGTCAAACACGAACGTTTACTACGGAAGCCATGTTGCGAATTATTTATTATATTATTTTCTTCGAAGAATTTCACCATATTGTCGCGAATGATAGTCTCCATTAACTTACAAACAATAGATGTCAGGCTAATTGGTCGATAGTTTCCTGAATGAGACTTGTCCCCCTTTTTGAAAATTGGTGTGACATTTGCAAGTTTCCAATCCGATGGAACTTTTCCAGCTGTTAAAGATTTATTGAATATGATGGAGAGCGGTTTACAAATTTGATGTTTGATTTCTTTTAAGACCCTAGGGGTAATTTTGTCTGGACCAGGAGCTTTGCTTACTTTAATCTTTTCAATTGTGCGTAAAATGTCACTTTCTACGATGAGCACGCCACTTAACATCTTTTCGGCCCTTCTAACCTCCGGCGGTTGAGGTGATAAACAATCTTCGTCGGTAAATACGGATGCGAAAAAGTTATTTAGGATTGTAGCCATTTCATTTTCATCGTTCGTGTGGTTACCATTTTCATTATCAAGCGGTCCGAGGGAGGAGGAAGCGAAGGAAGAGGAGGGGGAAGAGATGAGGCAGCCCGTTCATCACAATTTTTTATCCTTAGCCTTACAGCGCGAACTCATTAGCGGTGACGGGCCGGGGTATTTATTTAGCATGAGGGGAAATGAGGCAGACACTGGGTGCTGAGTGAGGGCGGGGGGGTGAAGGGTGTGATATGTGGACTAGGGTGATGTGTGGGAGCGTGTGCTGCTATGTGTGGAGTGATGTTATGTGGACTTGTGTGATAATGTATGTGCCGTTATGTGGAGTGATGCTATGTGGTTATGTGGTGATACTGTGGATGAAGTGATGTGTGAACTGGGGCGATGTGGAGTGATGTTGTGTGGATGTGAGTATGTGGTTAGTGGTATTATGTGGATGGGCAAAACTTATTGAATATTGTGTGGTGTTATGTGAAGGTGTGTTGTATGTGGTTATAAGGTGAATACACATACTAGAGAACAGTTCAGTATGTGGTCAGCATGTGGTAGCGACAGTACGTATATATAATGTGGGAGGTGGCAATACTGGTGGGTGGTGCAGGAAAGGGTTACAGTCGAGATGGAGATTAGATTAACGGGGAGGTATTGTATGGGGGTGGCTGTGGGGATGATGTAGAGTTGTGCACGGTTAGTATATATAGAATTGTTAAGTAGGGTCGGTAGTGGGAAGTTGTAGTTGTGGTGATGATGAAGACGGCATAAATAGCATGATATCCGATACGTTATGAAAGAGGCCGCAGGTAAAAAGGTTCCTTATAACCGAGATAGGCGCAAAAGTAGAACCCCAGCGACTGTTTAAAGGGGACATCCAAGTATTCTTTACTCCACTATATATGAGAACAAGTATTTTTGTGACCGTCAAAAACAGGAAAACAAGACCTCCTTACCGCACTTACTACGCAGAAGGAAGCGGGCAAGAAATACATAGAAATACATAGCGGGCTTTTTTTTCACTATTTTTTTTTTTTATGCCTTTGAACTTTCCTGTAAAAAAAAAAAAAAACCACATCCTTGCCCTAGGTAGCAACACAATGACTTTTAAGAGAGGAAACAAGGAAACGAGAAGGCTTTGATGCAGTTACTAAGCACACCAAGACTATTTAAGACAGTGTAGAGGAAGCAATAGAGAAGTATATCCTCTTCCTTCACGCCAAAACAACGACTTCTAAGAGGACAGAAAGCAAGGAAACAAGAGGCCTTTAGTGCACTTAACCACGCAAAAAGAGGAACATTAATGACCGTGAAAGGGAAGCGAGGAAGAAATATATCCTCCTCCTCCTCCTCCTACGCATTATAAATACGACTTCTGTGAGGAAAGGAGACCAGGAAACAAGAAACCATTAATGCAGTCACTAAGTACACCAAAAATATTTATGACGGTGTAGATGAAGCAAAAGAAAACTATATACTCCAAGCACACATCTACGCACCAAAACACTGACTTCTACGAGGACTGGAAACAAGGAAAACAAGAAGCCATTAATGATGTCACGAAGCCAGAGAAGAAGATTTATGACATACAGGCAGCGAAAAGAAAGTATAAAGTCCTCCTTCATCTATACACAGCAAAACATTGACTTCTTTAAGGACTGGAAACAAGGATAACAAGAGGCCATTAATGATGTTACTAACCCAGAGAAGAAGATTTATGACATAAAGGAAGCGAAAAGGAAGTATAAAGTCCTTCAACACACCGAAAACAACGACTTCTATGATGCAAGAAAAACAGGAAATGAAGGAAACGAGATATCTTTGCCCTGCCGACGTCTGCGAGGCTCCAAAAGTTTTCTGATGGTGGTGGCGCCTCGATTGGCAACACTTGTATTTGTTATTCCTGATGGGGAGAGGCTGAGACCGCGGAGAATAATATGTAAACAGGTATTGATTGTGTGTGTGTGTGTGTGTGTGTGTGTGTGTGTGTGTGTGTGTGTGTGTGTGTGTGTGTGTGTGTGTGTGTGTGTGTGTGTGTGTGTGTGTGTGTGTGTAGCAAGATAAGGTCAAGGAATAAAAAGGGTGGAGATATAAAAAGAAATGGGTGAGTGTTTACCTCTCTCTCTCTCTCTCTCTCTCTCTCTCTCTCTCTCTCTCTCTCTCAGAACACATTCGTCCCCTTGTGCGAGAAACGAATTAACACTAATAAAAGCCCACCGTGGTTTAATAGCGAAATTAAACAATCAGTCAATGAGAGAAAATTGTTTTACAGGTTAAAGAAAGAACAAAGCACTCCAGAGAACATTAGACTCTATAATGATGCCAGGCGACGAGTAAAAAGACTAGTAGGTCAGGCAAAGCGTAGATATGAAGAAAATATTGCAGCCAACTGTAAAAATAACCCGAAATCTTTCTTCAGTTACATAAACAACAGAAAGGCGATCAAAAGTGGTATTGGACCTTTAACAAACAGCGACGGTGCACTAGTGACTGACAGCCAACACATTGCAAACCTCTTAAACAATTACTTTTCCTCGGTGTTTAATACTAACAGTCTTCCTCGCTACCACCAACACCAGTACTATTGTAAATCTCGAGCATGCATTGCCTAATTTTGAAATAACAACCGATGAAGTCCTTAAAGCTCTCCATTCACTTAAAACAAATAAAAGTCCTGGACCTGACAAAGTATATCCAACTCTGCTGAAAGAAACGAAGAGCGAAATACTCTCCTCCCTCACAACCGTATTCAATATGTCCTTGCGACAAGGCATCGTCCCTTCAGATTGGAAAAAGGCTAACGTGACACCGATTTTCAAGAAAGGAGACAAAAAAGTACCAGGTAATTACAGGCCCATTAGTCTAACTTCGGTTGTAGGTAAGCTACTTGAGGGCATAATTAGAGACAAAATTGTGAGTTACC
Source organism: Eriocheir sinensis (assembly GCF_024679095.1). NCBI lineage: Eukaryota > Metazoa > Arthropoda > Malacostraca > Decapoda > Varunidae > Eriocheir > Eriocheir sinensis. The sequence goes on along the minus strand of NW_026111117.1, from coordinate 475,472 downwards.
TTGAAAGCCACTCATTGATTGGGGACTCACAACATGGCTTCCGAAACAAAAGATCCTGCCTATCAAACCTATTAACCTTTATAACGACCTCTTCACTGTTTATGACGTAACCAAATCACTGGACGTAGTCTATCTTGATTTCCAGAAAGCGTTTGATAAAGTCCCGCATCATAAATTACTTTACAAATTAAAGCAAATAGGTATTGACGGTCAAGTAAACCAATGGATCGCGAATTGGTTGAGCAACAGACAACAAAGAGTAGTGATTGACGGATTTAACTCAGAGTGGGCGCCTGTCACTAGTGGCGTCCTCAGGGCTCGGTCCTTGGCCCAGTGCTCTTCATTATTTACATCAACGACGTGGATGTTGGACTCAATAACCACATTAGTAAATTTGCAGACGACACAAAGATTGGTAACTCGGTTCTCACTGACGAAGACAGGCAAAGCCTCCAAGAGGATTTGCACAAAATTTCAGCTTGGTCGGATAGATGGGAGATGCCCTTTAACGTAGACAAGTGCCAGGTCCTTCAAGTTGGAACGAGGAATAAGAAGTTCGAATACGAAATGCGCGGCGTTAAACTCAAAGCGTTCAATGCGTCAAAGACTTGGGGTCAAAATCGCGTCAAACCTCAAATTCTCACAGCAATGCATCGATGCAGCAAATAAAGCGAACAGAATGTTGGGCTTCATTAAAAGAAACTTTGTATTCAAGAATAAAGATGTAATACTCCTGCTCTACAACAGTTTAGTCAGACCCCACTTGGAATATGCGGTACAGTTTTGGTCCCCCACCATGCAAAGGATATTGCTAAATTAGAAGGTGTTCAGCGTCGGGCAACGAAAATGATCCTTCCTTGCGCAACAAATCCTACGAAGAAAGGCTTTCTACCCTTAACATGTTCTCTTGAGAAACGTCGCCTCCGAGGAAAATTGATCGAATGTTTTAAAATACTTAATGGTTTCACGAATGTAGACAGATCAACATTGTTTATGATCGATGACAGTCTGCGCACGAGGAACAATGGCGTAAAACTCAGATGTAGACAAGTAAATTCAGATTGCACCAAATTTTTCTTCACCAACGTTGTAGTGCGAGAATGGAATAAGCTTCCACCATCAGTGGTCCAGTGTAACACGATTGACTCCTTCAAAAATAAGCTCGACCGTCACTTCCTTCAACTTAATATCAACTAGAGTAGAAATGCAACGTTTTGGAGTCTTCTGATTAATGTAAAATCACTTAGGTTTAAGGACAGACCACCAAGTCTGGACCATGGGGTCTGTGTCTCTCTCTCTCTCTCTCTCTCTCTCTCTCTCTGTGTAATCTCGACTAATGCAGGGTTTTATCGGCCTCTCTACCTGTCTGCCGCACGTGTCTGGGGAGAATACAATTAGGGGACAGGTGGAGAGGCAGCAAGTTAAAGGTGTGCATCATTAGGAAGATCAAGGATGCGACTGGTTTTGTGTTTATTTTTAAGAGACGTGGATTGTTTGTATAAGAAGAGGAAGAGGATTGTGTGGATTATATGTGGTGTCTTTGGTTGTGATGGCAATATAGAGACTGCGGGAGGAAGAAAGGGATAGAGAAGGAGAGAGATATATGGGACTAGTTTGTGTATATATAAGGGAAGTTGCTTGTTTATATAAGTTAACGAAGATAATTGTATGAACTAAAATTGAGTGTGGTTTTCCTCTGTTTTAAGATAGCAATGCAGAATGGTTGTGAGAGAGATAAAGATGAACGAGAACGAGAGCGAGAGAGAGAGAGAGAGAGAGAGAGAGAGAGAGAGAGAGAGAGAGAGAGAGAGAGAGAGAGAGAGAGAGAGAGAGAGAGAGAGAGAGAGAGAGAGAGAGAGAGAGAGAGAGAGAGTTATGCAATTAGAGGGGGTTGCGTAAGGATCGCTCACAAGGACCCAAGTCACGCTCAGGTGGGTTCCCTTAATCACGCGCAGGTATCTCGCTCTCACTTGAAGCCCTGGCAAAAAAAAAAAGGGGGGGGGGTTAAATTCTACGAGTGTGTCCTGAATCCTAAAAAAAAAGGAAAAAGGGAGAGAGTCTTAAAGGTAGCTAGTTGAGGGGGAAAACTTGTAGGATTCCTCTCTCTCTCTCTCTCTCTCTCTCTCTCTCTCTCTCTCTCTCTCTATATTAATTAGGGTCAAGTAATTGTGTGTGTGTGTGTGTGTGTGTGTGTGTGTGTGTGTGTGTGTGTGTGTGTGTGTGTGTGTGTGTGTGTGTGTGTGTGTGTGTGTGTGTGTGTGTTCGGGTGTGTGTGTGCCTGGAGCGTTCACATGAAGGGAGGCATTGAAAGGAGTTGTGGAGTTAATTCCTTTGTCCAATAAGAAGAACATGGAAGAGGAGGAGGAGGAGGAGGAGGAGGAGGAGGAGGAGGAGGAGGAGGAGAAGAAGGAGGAGGAGGAAAGAATAAAAATGAGGAAGAGGAAGAAGAGACAAGGATATGAATGAAAAGGAGGATGAGGAAAGGATAAGAAAGAAGAAGAGGAGAAGGAGGAAGAGGAAAAATAGAATATGATTAAAGAGAATAAGGAGGAGGAAAGGATAAAAATGAAGAGGAGGAGGAGAAGGAAAGGAAGAAAGAGAGGAAGGTAGCATATGATATAGAACAACAACAACAACATTACTACCACTCCTACTAGTAACAAAAATAACAATAACAACAATAACAAAAATAGTTCATGCCACACTTACCAACCAACGCCTGACTGACTGACTGACTAAATGAATGAAGGAATGAATGAACGAATGAATGGGAACAATTAAAAGAGACTAATTACGTAAGTCGTCCAGCATTAATTGAAGAAGTTTAGCGCCGCCCCGATCAATAGGTCAACACCGGGGGATGTAATTAGAGCAGGTAAACATAATTAAGCAGATAGAAATAGCCGAAAAGCAGAATCAGGAGTGTCATTACGCTCTGATTGTTTACTTTTCTTCTTCAGTTTGAGGTTGAGTGCAGAGTAAGATATTTTTTTCATTCTTTTTCAACGGTTTTTTTCTCGTTTTCTTATTTATGTACTTAAGTTGGCACACCTCCCGTAACTCACTCTCTACTTTTTTTTCTTTATTTCTTTCATTCTTTTTTCTTTTTTTGTTTGTTTGTTAGAATATTTGTACATTTGTTTCTTTGTTTCTTTCTCTCTCTCTTTCCATCTCCCTTTCCAAAGCCAGTATCAGTCCACAACAAAAACAACAACAAAGACAGGTGCACAACAGGTAATAAACAGACTTATATCACAGGTGTTCACGTTGATTCATTACTTTCACTTTTAGCTTCTGTAATTAGACGATTGGGAGGTTGATTCTGAGCCTGACGGAGATACTACTACTACTACTACTACCACTACTACTACTACTACTACTACCACTACTACTACTACTACAACTATTACTGATGATGATGGTAGTATAGAGGTAATGCGAGCGCGTGCAGTCCCTTTAAAATGAAACTCTCGCTATAATGAAGGTGAAGCGAGGTTACGTACTCTCCTAATTAATTGGGTTACCTGTCTACTCTCTGTGTAGCGCGACGACTTTGGAGCACAACAACATGCTTTTAAACATTAACAAAACCCTAATAACGAAAACAACAGTGCATTATCGCTACTACACACACACACACACACACACACACACACACACACACACACACACACACACACACACACACACACACGCACACACACACACACGAGACTGCCAAGCTTGTTTATCAGTTCACAGCCACGATCACACCTCCGGCCAAGTCCAGGTGAGGCGTGAGCTGCATTTCCTTCACGACTCGCCAGGTAAGACTTCTCGTTTGATCCGCCGCGTCAGGTAGAAAAGGAGGAGCAAGAGGAGGAGGAAGAGGAGTAGGAGGAGCGATGGTGAGTTAAAAGAGGTGGAAGAACGTGAGGATTTAGCATCGGAAAAGGGAGAGGATGAAAGAAGAGAGTGAGAGAGGAAAAAGGTAAAATGATTCTCCTCTTTTGCCATGTTCTCTCTTTATCTCCATCTTCCTTTTCCTCCTCGTTCTCTTATTCTTCCCTCTTCTTGTTCTCCTCCCTTTCTCTCTTCTTCTCCTCCCCTTCTCCTCCTATTTCTAAGCCACGCGTTTTCTCTCTTTTTCTCCCTTTCTCTATTCGACGTTGTAATTCTGTCTTCCTACTTCCTTCCACCTTTTTCTTCCCTTCCTCCTCTTCCTGCTTCTAGGCCATATTTGTCCTCTCTTTTCTTCCTCTCTTTATTCGACGTTGTAATCTTCTGTCTTCCTATTTTCTTCCGCATTTTTCCTTCCCTCCTCCTCTTCCTGCTTCTAGGCCATATTTGTCCTCTCTTTTCTTCCTCTCTTTATTCGACGTTATAATCTTCTGTCTTCTTTCCCTTCTTTCATCCCCTCCTCCTTTTCCTGCTTCTAGGCCAATTTTGTCCTCTTTTTCTCTTCCTTTCTCTATTCGAAGCTGCATTTCTCCCTCTTTTTACTTTCTCTCTCTTCCCCTTCTATCCTCCTCCTCCAAATTTATCCTCTCTTTCTCTTTCTCTCTCTATTCGACGTTGCGTTCCTCCATCTTTTTACTTTCTTTCTCTTCCCCTTCTATCCTCCTCCTCCTCCTCCTAAACCACACCTGTACCTGGTTGTCACACTTAGAAATTAAAGAAAATACAAAACATTCAGTAAGGAGGTGTGCAAGGATGGGAGTGCGAGCATTATCACCACCACCATCACCACTATCACCCACCACCACCTCCACCACCACCATCACCCTCCGCCACCACCACCCTCCACCACCACCACCTGCTCGTCCTTGTCACCACGCAAAGACAAACAAACCGTAACATCCTTGCAAGATTATGAAGGTGAGCGTAAATTTAATCAGCGATGTTTTTTCTTGAATGTGTATAAAGAGTTTCCACTACCAACCATCACACATCCACCATCACCACCACCATCACCACCATCACCACCATCATCACCACCACTACCATCACCACCATCATCACCGCCACTACCATCACCATCATCATCACCACCACCATCACCACCATCAACACCACCACCATCACCAACATCATCAACACCACCAACAACACCACCACCACCACCACCACTATCACCATCACCACCATCATCACCACCATCGCCACCATCACTATCACCATCACCACCATCACCATCATCACCATCACCACCACCATCACCACTATCACCACCACCACCACCATCACCACCACCATCACCACCATCACCACCATCACCATCATCACCAACATCATCACCATCATCATCACCGCCACTACCATCACCACCATCATCACCACCACCATCACCAATACCATCACCATCATCACCACCATCACCACCATCATCACCACCACCACCATCACCACCATCATCACCACCATCATCACCACCATCACCACCATCATCACCACCACCACCATCACCACCATCATCACCACCATCACCATCATCACCACCATCATCACCATCACCACCACCACCATCACCACCACCACCATCACCACCACCATCACCGCCAGTATCATCATCACCACCATCACCACTACCATCACCACCATCATCACCACTACCATCACCAACATCATCACCGCCAACATCACCACCAACATCACCACCAACATCACCACCACCACCATCACCACCATCATCACCACCACCACCATCACCACCATCATCACCGCCACTACCATCACCAGCAGCACCACCACCAACATCACCACCATCATCACCACCATCATCACCACCATCATCACCACCACCACCATCACCACCATCATCACCACCATCATCACCGCCACTACCATCACCATCATCATCACCGCCATCATCACCACCATCATCACCACCATCATCACCACCACCAGCATCACCCCCACCACCATCAACACCATCATCACCAACATCATCACCACCATCACCACCACTTCCATCACCACCATCATCACCGCCACTACCATCACCACCATCATCACCACCATCACCACCACCATCATCACCACCACCAACACCACCAGCATCACCAACACCACCAGCACCAGCATCATCACCACCATCACCACCATCATCACCACCACCACCACCATCACCACCATCAGCACCACCACAACCACCATCACCACCATCATCACCACCACCACCATCATCACCACTATCATCACCATCACCACCATCACCACCATCATCACCACCACCACCATCACCACCATCATCACCACCATCATCACCACCACCATCACCACCATCATCACCACCACTACCAGCATCACCATCATCACCACCACCACCACCACCACCATTACCACCACCACCACCATCACCACCATCATCACCAAAACAATCACCACCATCATCACCACCACTACCATCACCACCATCATCACCAACACCACCATCACCACCATCAACACCACTACCCTCATCACCACCACCACCACCACCATCACCACCATCAACACAACCAACACCATCAACACCATCACCACCCTCATCACCACCACTACCCTCATCACCACCACCACCATCACCACCATCAACACAACCAACACCATCACCACCACCATCATCACCACCATCAACACCATCAACACCACTCTCTCTCTCTCTCTCTCTCTCTCTCTCTCTCTCTCTCTCTCTCTCTCTCTCTCTCTCTCTCTCTCTCTCTCTCTCTCTCTCTCTCTCTCTCTCTCTCTCTCTCTCTAACACATACACACACATTTTTCATCCCCTTTGTTACCAAGAGCAAAACTAAACACTAATAAATCTCGTTCTAAGAATACAAGGAGAGCTGTTACTCGTCGTACTTTTCAAAATAGATTATAGCGGAATATAGCCAATCCAGACAAAATAAAATAAATGTAAAATCTAGGTATATTGGTGTAACAGAATGAAATCCAAAAAAAAAATGGTAGAAATTAGTGTTTTTGTCCCTCGTAAGAAAAGTCTAATATGCTCTGTCTGGCAATAAAAAAAAAGACGATCCGGAAAGTTACTGAGTAAAAGAATAAGAAAAAGAAACTGAAAACGACGAGCGTAGAACTTTTTAAAATATTACCATCCGCTTTTGACTCACCATGAAGAACAACAATAAAGATGCATAACCAATAGGGAGAAAGATAGATAAACACATAGATAGATATAGACATATATAGATAAACAATATATTAACCAGAACACATAATTAAAGGAAAGAATAAAACACACTAACACACTTACAATCACCCCAAACCAGCCGCAACGACACTTCCCCCAAAGACAGACAGACAGACATATAAAGAAAAGAGAACCTTGTATTTGGCGATAAAAATGGACCCTGTCAAGACGTCAGGCAGGGTGACTATAACAAGGCGGAGGAAGCGAGACAAATACTCCTCTGATGTCTCTTGTTACTGCTGGTGCCACTCCTAACTACATTTACTTCTATTTCTGTACGTGTCCTTTTGAACCCAAGACTAAGGGACATATTTTTAAGCATTTCGGGGCCACAGTGCGCATATTTGACAAGACTTTCGTAGGAGGGTAGAGCATTTGCAGAGGTAGTTATATGACCTTAAACATTTCGGATAGTGCACTTAATTGACAAAGATTTCGTACGAGTTTAGGGCATTTGTAAAGGTAGTTTTATGACCCATCTGGTAGTTTCATCATTCTTTTGTGCCGTGAGCATACAAAACAAGTCATTAGAACGTGATTTATTTATTTTTCGGCCTCTGGAACAAGCTGATATGAGAGGGGGAAGCGTCTGAATGTACCGACCAAAATATGCGCCCGAGGAATTCAACGCCTACTGAAGAAGCTCTGTTTGGGGTTTCCTTCGTTCATTCATGCAACTGAGGCTGCAGAGAAGGTTAAAACAATAATATTCTATACTTAACAGTGAATCCACAGTCAATGAAGTCAAAGATATGTTTCAATTGGCACTTCTCTTCATTTTTTCCTGCCCGTTTAATTTCCCTTCAATATCCACCTTTTTCAACTCATGTTCTCCTTAATCTCTTATCTCCTCCTTCCTGTCCATCTTCTTCCTCTACCATCAACACATCCTTTAGCTAACAAGACAACTTCTTTATTTTCTCCTACCTGCTTCCTCTCCCTTCATTAACCTCCTATTCATCCTCTCCTCAATTTCACTATCCTCCTTTTTCAAATCATTCTCTCCTCAATATCTTATCTCCTCCTTCCTGTCCATCTGCTTCCTCTACCATCAACACATCCTTTACCTAACAAGACTTTTTCTTTATTTTCTCCTACCTGCCTCCTCTCCCTTCATTAACCTCCTATTCATCCTCTCCTCAATTTCACTATCCTCCTTTTTCAAATCATTCTCTCCTCAATATCTTATCCCCTCCTTCCTGTCCATCTTCTTCCTCTACCATCAACACATCCTTTACCTAACAAGACTATTTCTTAATTAACTCCAAACAGATTCCTCTCCATTCATTAACCTCCTATACATCCTCTCCATTTCACTATCCTCCTTTTTCAACTCATTCTCTCCTCAATCTCTCAATCTCTTATCTCCTTCCTCTACCATCAACATCCTTTACTTAACATGGCAACCTCTATTTATTTTCTACCACCTGCTTCCTCTCCCTTCATTAACCTCCTATTCATCCTCTCCTCAATTTCTTATCCTTTCCTCCCTGTCCACCTCCCTCAATTACCATCAACACACATTTTACCTAACAAGACAACTTCAGCACACCCCCGCAACCCATCTATCACGAGCCTCTAAACTCAGGAAGCGAATGGTTTAAAAACGTCTGGCAAAGCGGTGCCGGAATGGATTGAATATCTGCTGCAAATCGCTTACGACGAGAGGCCAAGGTTGAAATGAAGTCTGCAGCGAGTGTTGGCGGTGATTACAGAGGAAGCTGTAAAGCCTGCAGTAAATTCTTGATCATAAATTACTGAAGGATGAAAATTTCCGTAGAAAAAGGTGAAATTCCAATCAGATAAAAGCCCTGATGTACAGACTGAACCTAATGAACTATGACAATTTCCGTACGTAATAAAATAATCTGGAAAAAAAGCGAAATTACGATGAGATAAAGCCTTGAAGCAAACAAAAAAACTACTGGATGATGAATGTTTCTGCAGATTGTAACAAATAAAGATGAAATAGCAATCAGAAATCGTAGCGTTCCAAGGTGAAGTAATTGCCTTGACAGATAGCTCAACAAAAGGCACAGAAAGATTAGATATGAAAGCCAGTCCTCACTGTTCGCGGAAGAAGAGGAGGAGGAGGAGGAGGAGGAGGAGGAGGAGAGATTACCTACGAGACCCTCATCGGCTCATAATAGTGATCAAGGCGCTATGGGCAAGGGTGAGGAAAGGTCGAAATAATAGCCGCCTCTCACTGCATAACCTCACTACAGAATTGAGTTACCTCAAAACCATCACCACGACCCTGATAAAACCCTTGTTAACCCCAACCACGTGACCTTTGACCCCTCCGTCCCTAACCTGTCAGGGATACACTAAAGGCAGACAGGAGATTGCAATAATAAAGTCATCCCTCACTGTTTGTTAAGGAGAGTAACCATCACCTCCTCATAACCACCACCACCACCAGGCACCTCTTCGCCCCCTCCACCTCCAGCCTATTATCCCCTCCCCCCCCCACTCCTTCGTCTGCCGGGAATGACCTAACAAACTTTGCACCACCACTAACCGCAGGAATCGCCGTGATCTCGAGTAAGGGCGCCACTTGCCTCCCCATCACACGCCTCGCGCCATCATCAGCCAAACAACTAGTGCCTTAAGAGCCTATTCAAGAGCCGGAGGGAGGGAGGGGGGAGGGATGGGGGGAGGGAGGGAGGGAATGGGGGAGGGAGGGAGGCCATGTTCACCTTCCTTGGGTCACAGTCATTTTACCTGATGCTCGATAAAACAATAAGTCACCTGGACTCATCCTCTGTCATTATCTCATTTTAGTGTAAATTAAATGGCAGAGTTCATCTTCTTTCCTTGTCACCCGGTCTCATTTCGCCGTTGATCCTCGTGAAAAATATTAATCCATCCCGAGTCAAGCTTTTTTTTGCAACTGAAATTTGCAAAAGAGTAAGCAACCTCAACTCATCCATTTTATTTTTATTTTTTTTTACAGCAGAGGAGACAGTGCAAGGGCGTAAAAAAAGAAAAAAACAATAATGAAAAAAAAAAGCCCGCTACTTACTGCTCCTGAATAGAGTAAAGTGGCCAAAAAATCTGCTTGTATTATAATGTAAATAGGGAAGTTTATCTAATTTACTTGTCACCAGGGATCTTTACACAGTTTTTACGTTGTTTTTTACAGCAAAGGAGGCAGCTTAGGGTACCCCCCCCACCCCCCCAGCTAAGTCGCGTCTCTCCAAAAAAGCAAGTTAAAGAAAATCCAAATTAATACCTTAAAATTGTTTGTACAGGTGTCTTGATAATCCTGTCTTGAAAGTGTTTAAGTAGTGGGTAGGGGGAAACATATTAACCTATCCAACTACTACAAATCTACTTCTACTACTTTTACTAATCAACTACTTTTTGTTCTTTCAATATGGAGTAAATGTGATAACCAGGTATTGTAAAGCCGTCAATAGTAACTACATAACCTACATATCTTTCCTTTCCTTAGCAGCATTTTTATCTTTTTTACGTTCCGGCCTATGGCGCCGGTAGGGTTTCAAGGTGGGGCCTAATATCAGCCCCAACCGGTTATGACGCAGGCAAATCTTTATAGTGGCGCCATCCTGCTTGGCTCATTTTGCCCCCCCACCCCGAGCTCATTCTTTAGAGAGGTCATCTAGAAGTCGGGTTGTAGGTGGTCTTCAGTTTCATTTAGTCGGCGCAACATCTGTGGTCATATGCCGGAGAGAGGCAGAAGGGGAAGGAATTATAGGAGAAGGGAACAGATCCCAGGAGACGGGACACTACCCCCGATTAATACCTGGTACCCATTCGCTGCTGGGTGGACAGGGGCGTAGGGTATTGGAAGAGCCGCCAAAGTTTTTCAACTCCGCCCGGGAATCGATCCCGGGCTCTCTCGGTTGTGAGCCGAGTGTGCTAGCCGCTGCACCACGAGGCCCCGTCACTCGGCGGTGACCGAATAATCCCAGCTGTGGCGGCGGGCAGAACTCGAACCCGCGTCCTCCTGGAGGCGGCGCCGGCACGCCAACCACTCAGCCACCGCCTCCCCAAGTAGTAGGAGTGTTGTTATTCATCCTCTCCGAGCACAACATACAAAGCAGGAGTGATAGCCAACTAGTACTAAGCCATAAATTTTGAGGACTATTTCAAAACCGTAAATTTTCGGAAGTACCTCATAAATTCACTACTTTTCGCCGCGTTGCTGTATGGTTTACAGTTCACAATATACGACGCTCTTTTTAACCGGTGATTACCGTGAAACAAAACGCCATTAACCTCTCCAAAAGCACTGTACTTAATTGTCCTCCTTCCAGTAATGAGCAGGAACAATGCCTTGATAGTGCTTAGTCGTGATATATTAGATCAAGCTTATATATCTTTTACTTTTGCTGTATTTTACTGGTTTAACTTGCACCAAAAGCTCACTACCAGCTCTTCAAAACACACACACACAAACACACACACACACACACACACACACACACACAGACACACACACACCTTCCCTTCCTTACTGAGCTCTTCCTCCTCCTGCACTAAACGCCTTCTTCGCTGCCCCTTCCTACATCACCACCACCACCACCACTCCCTCCTCAGCTTGTTTTCGTAATTTGCTGGCGATATGACCTTACCCGGATCAGCTCTCAAACTTATAATTCATCAAAGAACTTATCAAGGAGATTCTTGTGACAAAGCGGGTCGCGGGAGCTTAAAACATTTGCTGCCAGAGCTCTTTTATACTTCCTGCCTTTTATGACGCCCGCTAATAAATTTCAGTATGCGTGCAATATTTCTTTTTTAATCAGACTCCGGCAGGAACAGGGAAATATTTAACAGGCACACGGCGAGAAGGAGGAGGAGGAAGAAGAGAAAGAGAAGGAAAGATTTCTCGCTAAAATAAACGACTTCCTCCCTAAATTTTTCAGTGTCCTTCGCGGCTTTTTAGTTTCTTTTGCATTCACGGTCATTGATCTGCCTTTGTCCCGCTACGAAGGACGCTCTCAGTGCATTCACATTCTTTCCCTTCAGTGGTGCTCTCTAGCGAGACGTCATCCCCACCTACTGCCTTAAGATGAAGCACTTTAGTTAAACCTCCAACGGTGCAAACTAGTGGTGCCATCTAACGGGGCCTCACCTCACTATCATTTAGCCAGTACTGTTTTAAGCGTCACACTCATGCACGATACACGATCACCAGGCAAGTTCTCTTCATTCAAACACTTAAAGCTGGCAGCACGAAATGGCACTACCACCCCAAGATACTGTACCAGGCGTAACTTTTTTTTTTTTTTTACATCTTCGCCTGTGGCACCGGTAGGCTTGTTTTGGAGGCCTGATGGTATGGCCCTGCTCGTTGTGGCGCAGGCCAGTCTTTATAGTGGCGCCATCTTGCATTGGCTCATGCTTCCCTCCCGGAGCTCATCTTAATCCTAGAGTCTAGAGTCCGGGTTGATAGGTGGTCTTCTGGACAGCATGTGGGTAGTTTTAACCCTATTCGTTCCGACCCGGGCCACATTTGCCCCCCCCTGAGGATTTTTGTCAAAACGATCATTTTTTTTTTATTACCAAGTTTAAAAGAAAAACAGACCTACTGATAAACGTAGAAAATACCGTAGATTAAGATGCGATATCAAAAATAACCATAGAAGCCTCCGTTATCTTGCTAAACACGAATATTTAGAAACACCGACACGAATCATTTTGAAGCACGGCGATACGCTGTGAAAAAAAAACCAACGTTCAAACGCCTCCGGATGACGATATTATTACTGTTATAAGTATTAATATACCTGTATTGTATAGTGCTATACTGCATGTTCTGCATCTTTTAT
>NW_026111117.1:450000-457500 GCF_024679095.1 Eriocheir sinensis | reverse complement strand
AACTGTTACAGCCCGGAGCGTCGCACCCTCAGGAAGAAATGTTTAGACGCCAATTAGCAGCTGGTGTCTGGCTGGCTGACTCGCGTGCGTGTGTGTTTGTGTGAGGGGGAAGAGTAGAGTGAGTGCGGATGACTGACACGCGGGAGAGGGTACGCGTCATTGGGTAAATACACAGGAGACATACCACAGACCCGGCAACATGCACGTCACTGGTACGAATATTTTGATTATATGAGACGAATCAAGTAAAGAGGAAGGACTGTGGACACCTTATACGACCCGTTCAGCTGCCCCCAAACACCTGAGAGACGCCGAGAAAGAGATGAGAGTGAAAGCATGAGAGAAGGAGAAAGAGAACTAGACAACATGCACATATGACTATAGAGAAAGAGGAAATGAAAGTAAAGGCAATGAGAGGCAGTAAGAGAACAAGAAAAGACAGATTATCGAGAAAGAGGAAATGAAAGAGGTGAATGCAATGAGAAACAGAAAAGGGGACGAGGGAGCACAGCAGATTATCGAGAAAGGAAAAAGGAAAAGGAAAGAAGTTTAAAAAATGAGAGAAGCAGAAAGAGAACGAGACAACACAAAAGATTATCGAGAAAGGGGAAAGGGAAGTGAAAGAAGGGAAAATAAAATGAGAGAAGCAGAAAGAGGACGAGGCAACACAGACGATAAAAGTAGAGGGAAGGGGTAGAAGGGCGACAACCATCACGCGCGGGGTGGGGTGGGTGGGGGGGGGTTGGGGGGCGCTGCTGCTCGGTCCGTCGTTCCTAACAAGGGTACGCGCCGCCGCCCCCAAACACCGCCTCTGTGTCACTCATCGCCGCCCGCCACTTCCAGCCCTGACTCGAGTTGGCGGCGAAGGAGAAGGCGTGGGACGGAGGGAAAGCAGCCGCCCTCCCTTTCTGTCTGATGATGAAGCTGATTTTCCGATTTTTTTGTTCTATATCATTCATGAATTCTGTTTGATTCTTAGGGTAAATTTGTACTTACTTATTCTCCAGTTGATGTCTTTGCAAATTGGATTGTTTTTTGCTTAAGGGATTTATTTTCTACTTTGTATATCTCCATTTTGATGTCTTTATAAATTAAGATTGTTTGTTTCTTAGAATAAAATTTGTCCTTTCTTTTGCTCTATTTTGATATTTTATGAACTTTTTTTGGTTGTTTATTGACGTCGTTTTTCCTCTTATTTCTCTATTTTGGCAGCTGTATAAAATTTTGTTGGTTGATTCTTGGGGTAAGATTATTATTCGTTTTTCTCTATTCTCATATCTTTATAAATTTCCTTGCTTGTTTCTTACTTTTTTTCTCGCATTCCTTGTTTCTTTATATTTATTCCCTCTGCCGGTGAATATAACAAACCGTCAAGGGCAATAAACACACACCCAACACTGCACAAATATGAAACACGACATGGAAACACGACCATGAATAAAACTACTATATATATTTTTTTCCTTAACTTACGAACATTACTCATTATTACACGTTAACTTTACCGGAGTCACACACACACACACACACACACACACACACACACACAACACGCTCACTTCCAACACGAGACAACAACAAACATTTCGCACGCACTCACGTTGTTGAATATTCACACAAACACCTTTACACACTTATTATAATTCCGACAGACGTATGTAACATTTACCGTATTTTTTGCTCGGCCCTGCACGGCTTTAATTCTCGCACCGCTGTAGCTGTCACGTCCGTCCCGTTTGACGCTATCAAAGCTTCATATTTCAATATATTTTGACGGCAATATTATGCAGACATCTTACTCCATGGTGCGCGGCGCTGAATGGTTGTGGCGAATATTTTGTTACGGGAACTATTTTGTTTGTTGCCGGGGATCGAACTACTACTACTACTACTACTACTACTACTACTACTACTATTTTGTTATGGAATCGTTTTGTTTTTTGCTGTTCATGCTGCTAGAAATTGAGCTGGTGATATTTTGTTGTTGTTTCTGCTTCTACTACTACTACTTCTACTACTACTACTACTACTACTACTACTACCACTACCACTACTATTTTTACTGCTACATTTGCGTACTTTCAAACAACTAAATTTGTAAAAAGAGTAATTTTCTGGACTTGAAACTAACTCTCTCTCTCTCTCTCTCTCTCTCTCTCTCTCTCTCTCTCTCTCTCTCTCTCTCTCTCTCTCTCTCTCTCTCTCTCTCTCTCTCTCTCTCTCTCTCTCTCTCTCTCTCTCTCTCTCTCTCTCTCTCTCTCTCTCTCTCTCTCTCTCTCTCTCTCTCTCTCGCTCTCTCTCTCTCTCTCTCTCTCTCTCTCTCTCTCTCTCTCTCTCTCTCTCTCTCTCTCTCTCTCTCTCTCTCTCTCTCTCTCTCTCTCTCTCTCTCATTGTTTGGCGGAGGAAGGGGAAGATTTAGGAGTCAAGGGGATTTCCTCTCCACCTGTGTCCTGACGGAAGCCATAAAAATATTGGTTGTCCCCCCTCACCCCCCTTTGCCACATTCAGACGGCGTGTGTGTGTGTGTGTGTGTGTGTGTGTGTGTGTGTGTGTGTGTGTGTGTGTGTGTGTGTGTGTGTGTGTGTGTGTGTGTGTGTGTGTTGCCTCCACTTTGTTCTCCTTTCCATTTCTCTTTGTCCACTGATTATTATTTATCATAGAACTTTTAAGTGTGTGTTTATTTTGTTGGAATTCTCGCTCCTGTAAGTGCATTTTTAATTTCTCCTCTTTGTTTAATTAGTATGTGTACTTGGTGCATTTAGATGTTATTACGAGATGTGTCTTGTTGTCAATAATAAGTAGTATTTTGAAATATACAGTCAGCAAACGAAGGATTGGCACTAGATTTGCGTTGAACATATATATATATATATATATATATATATATATATATATATATATATATATATATATATATATATATATATATATATATATATATATATATATATATATATATATATATATATATATATATATATATATATATATATATATATATATATATATATATATATATATATATATATATATATATATATATATATATATATCTGAGGATAGGTGATCTCACGTCCATACGGGAAATATGAAATAAGAATAAATATTAAATATAAAGTAAGGAAGGATTACGTACCTCTTGTCCTTTTATGTTACTTTTATATTTCATCTAGCTATTAGTCTTTGAATTTTAGTGTTTTAATATTTGTTTTAAGTTTAATGTCACCAAAACTATACCTAGTTCGAATAAAGAATTATTATTATTATCATTATTTGTTTTAATATTCTGTTCCTTTGTCATGGCTTTCTGTCATAATATTGGATTAGTTTTCTGTTACATCGTTTATACTAGATTTGGTACGTATAATCATTTTACTTCCCTTTGTGAGAGTGTAGCTCTGCGTGACTGACCGTGTTTACCGCTCTCTCGTAATTATCTTATAAATAAAATCCTACTACATCATCGCCTTTAAAGTGGTGGCTAGCGCGTCTGCTCCATCTAAAGCTGCATCGAATCCTCTTAAAATGCAGCTATTGATCCTGTTTCCTTTGTAACACTGTGCTTCGTGGTTAACCCTGTGTGGATTTGGCTTAATTTGCTTATCATTCGCTTTAATGCTTTTATGGATGGATTCAAAGCGTTCGATCCCTAATGCGGTATCGAACCCACTTAACGGCTAAGCGAGCGTGTTTGGCGGCTGTTTTGCGCGTGTGATTTATGGTGTTTAAGTAAATCATTTGGGGACTTAAGTCTTTCGCTCTAAAGCTGTTTTCCTTTATTATCGCGGTACTTTTCAGCGAATTATGTTTCTGCAAAGTTGCGAGTGGAATGAAATAATAACAACTGGTACCTTTATTACTCTTCTGTACCAATTTTCTCACCGATGCGCTTTTTTTTTCCTTGTTTTATGACAGATATTTATTCTTCTTTTTGCAGCTTATTTATGTCATGCCAATTATTCAAAGCCGAAGGAAGGACGGAAGCATTAATTAAACATGACGTCCCAGTTTCTGCATCGAGTTAATAATAAGTAAACACAACATGAAATTATATACCTCCGTTCCTTCACTAGCACGAACCGAGGCCACACAAAACACATTAACTTTATATCACGAAGTATTCAGAACCAAAAGAAAGAGTGACGCATCAAGTATAGAAGGAATCAAACTAACTTATAAACACAATATAGAACTCTAATTCCTTTCCTCGCATGAACCGAAGCACACAAACGTTTAAACTTTATATCGCACCAATTATTAAAACGAAGGTAAAACGAACGCATCAACTAAACATAACGTCTCCATTTCCTTATCGACCTAAAAAACATATGATTAAACTCCTTCATAAAATAGTAACATAAAACTTCCATTCCTCACCCGAACCGAGGCACACAAACGCTTTAAACTTCAACGACGATTCAAGAAAACAACGCTGGAAGGATGGTCTCTCCCTCCTCTCCCTTTCCCCTCTCACTCCCTTTCTCCCTCCCCTCCTATCACACACACTACGAGTCTTGCCTAGTCTGCTGGAGGGTCTAACTGGTGGAGAGAGGGAGAGGAGGAAGACGGTCGGAGGTCGGGGTGGCGGGAGGGAAAGTGAGATGGAGAGGATAGAGAGGAGGAGGCGGGTAGCAGCAGAGTCCCAGTTCAGTAAAATAAAACCCGAGGCAGCCCTAGTAAACTGCAGAAATACACGAGGTCGCCAATTCCCGAGTTTTTGTGTGTTGTGTTGTATGTTGTGTTGTGTGTGGGGTGTTCTCTCTACATCGTTAGGATCCGGCCTTAGGAACTGCCTATATTGATTCGTATTTCTTGGGGTCATTGTATTTTAGTGGGAGGTGGAAACATTAGTGAGAGGATCTGTTTGTCTCTCTATTTTTCCTTCTTTTCCAATCTTACTCAGTTTTTATCTTCTTCCTGCATTTGCTCACTCTATTTTTTTGGTCATCTTACTCTTGTTCTTGTTCTTTTTATTATTTATCTTTTTTCTCCACCTCCTCCTCTTCGAGTTTTAGTAAGAGGGTTTCTGTTTGGTAGTAATAACAATATATGGTCGTGTGAGTATGGGGTCAGTTAGTTCATCCATATCCTTTTTTTCCTCCTCCTATTCTTATTCTCGTCCTTTTGTCTTCTTTCGGGTTTCTTCTTAGTCTTTTTGTTCTTATTCTTGACCCATCTCTTTTTTTCTATTTCTCCTTTCCATTATATTCCTTCTTTTTATCTTCATCTCCTTCCTCCTCATTCTCATCCTCGTCTTTCTCGATTATCAGTAAGAAGGTCACAGTTTCGTAGAAGAGGCAATAGGTGGCGATACTGTCGAGTTGGCAAGGCAGTGAGAAGTATTACTGCATTATTGAGAGAGAGAGAGAGAGAGAGAGAGAGAGAGAGAGAGAGAGAGAGGAGAGAGAGAGAGAGAGAGAGAGAGAGAGAGAGAGAGAGAGAGAGAGAGAGAGAGAGAATATGTCGAGGGTATTGTAGTAAGTTTGAGAGAGAAATGAAGGAGTAGAGATAACGAGAATTACACAGACACACCCACACCCACACACACACACACACACACACACACACACACACACACACACACACACACACACACACACACACACACACACACACACACACACAGTTATTTTTTACTATTTAGAACATTTTCTTATAATAATGTTAATTCCTTCTTTTCTCTTTTCAGGTAAGACTTTCGATTTCTGGCTCTGATTCCTCTGCGGCGCACAAGGTCAGTCTGTATTGGTTGTACACACACACACACACACACACACACACACAGATTTCGAGGAGACTTGATCGCGGTTTTTAATGGATGAAGGGCTTTAATAAGGGGGGTATAAATAAGGTTTTGACGGTAAGAGAGCCGGGTAGGACACGTAGTAATGAGTTTAAGTTGGATAAATTCAGATTCAACAAGGACATTGGCAAGAACTCGTCCACCAACAGAGTGGTGGATGAGTGGAAGAGGCTTGGCAGTCGTGTGGTGAGTGCCAATACGGTAGACACTTTCACAAAAATATATTAGACAAAGTCATGGATGGTGATGTTAGGTGGGGTTAGGTTCACACACATTCAGGACTCGCGTTTCACCACAAAGTCTGGTGCCCGGTTTCATCCGTCTGTCCCCTTTCCTTCCTCAACGCTTCGCCGCCCTCCCATCGCCTCCATCTTTTCTTCTTCTTTTTTTAATATATAATTAAGTTCTTTTTCTTCCTTTTTCTTCTTCGTTTCTTGTTTAGGTTGTTTTCTTATGTTCAAATGTTTTCTTCGCACGTTTAACTCTGCGGTAAATTCATCCACTTCTCACTTCTCATCGCCCAACCGTCTGCCCGCCTCCATAACACCAGTCTTACCTCCCAGCCTTCACTGTCCTCTTTCCCGCACATCCCTACTACTCCTTCCTCCTTCTCCTCCTCCTCTCCTGCCACCGTCTACTTCTCCTCTTCCTTTTGCTTTATAATTTAATCCTCCTCCTCCTTCACTGTCTCCTTCACTCCTCCTTCTGCTTCTCCTCCTCCTACTACTGCTCTTCCTCCTGTTTCTTCTAAATGGAAGGGAAAGGCAGATTGTGAAAATAAAAATAAATAAATAAAGGGAAGGATAAAGAAAACATCAGCACAACGAAAGAAAGAAAGAAAGAGAGAAAGTGAGTCCGTGGTTGCAAAATATAAAGAAAAAAAATACTGGAAAAAAAGGGAATGGATGGAAAGGAAATAAGGACGAGGAAAGATTAAAAAATAGAAAAAAAACGGATTGGTAAAGAAAAGAGAGAGGGAAGAAAGAGGGAGGGTTTACAGCAAGAGGGAGAGGGAGGAAAAAGGGAAAAGAAAAGGGGGAGAGACTGGTAAAGGGAAGAAGAGATGATAACGGTGCGGGAGATGATGAGGGGAGTGAAAAGAAAGGGAAACAGGTTCACTATCATAGAGCCACCACGTTAAGGAAGAAAAAAGGAAAAAAAAACAGCGGAAAAATAAATGGGAAAAAAAGCTTAAGGGGAGAAGAGAGGTGATGACGACGCAGTGGACTATGAAAGCAGTAAAGCGAAGGTAAATAAACGCTATCAAACGCTCGGCCGATAAGGAAAAAAACGGGAGAAAGAAGATGGGGTATGGGGGTGGGAAGGGACAATTTTCAACCAGCGCCTAGTGGAGGAAAATTACCCACATGCTACCAGCATCTCCAAACATCCCAAACTTCAGCAACTTCAGTCAAGAGGAGTACCGCGGGGCAGCATGGTCCAAGCAAGTCATACATCACGGCATCCACTATAAAAAAAATTCGCGTGCGCCACCAACGGACCGAAAAATGGTGTTCAGGGTATTGGTGACAGGCAGAAGGGATGGTGATGGGGATGATGAAGATGGTGAAGTGAAGGGAAGATATATAGAAGGGAAGGGAGGAAGGGATGTGTGAGGTGTTGATGGGTATGGTGAGGGTGGTGGTGATGAAGTGAAGGGAAGATATATAGAAGGGAAGGGAGGATGTGTTAGGTGT
>NW_026111117.1:435000-447500 GCF_024679095.1 Eriocheir sinensis | reverse complement strand
ATAGCAAGAGAACACGCGTGATTAAACCAGAGAGAGAGAAAGTACTTGGAATGTGTGCCTCCATTACATCGACAATCACCTCTGTGATGCGGTGGGCACACAGAGGGGTCTCTCTCCTGTTAGCAGTGATCATTCCACGGGAAATCGGAGAAGTACCTGTTACTCTCGTCCTTCCCTTCTCTACTCCCTCCCCATCCTCCTCCTATTATGTGCTTCCCTTTCCTTCATTCACCCTCCTTTCCTCTCCATCCTTTCCCTTTCCTTTTACCTGCAAACTATCCCTGCCTCCTCCCTACCTCATCCCATGCAACTCTATTTTAGCTCCTCACCTCCTTATCTTCGCTTCCTCCCCGTCACTTGCATAACATCTTTCCTGTAAATTACACCTGCAATCGCCTTTCCATTTCTCCTTCCACTCTCATACATCTCTTCACTTTCCTGCCTACTTCCCTCCTCCTCCTCCTCCTCCTCCTACTCCTCCTCTCCCCTTCTTACCCCTTCCTCCTCCCCATCTTCACTCCCTCGCCTCTTCCTGTAAACCCTCCCTTCTTTCTTTCTCTATTCTTTACCGTTTCGTTTTTCTTATTTTTAATCTTTCCTCGCCCTTGTTTCCTTTCCATTCATTCTCCACTTTTCTTTTATTTTTTCTTTATATTTGACAGCCACGAACTGTATCTTTCTCTTTCTTCATTTGCCTCGATATTCTTTTCTTTATCCTTCCCTTTGTTGTTTTCTTTTATTTTCAGTGTGGCTTTCCCCTTCCCTTTACTTCGCCCTTTCCAAGCCGATTTCCCCTTTCTCCCTTTTCTTCTTTTTCTTTTTTCCTTTTACTTGATTCCCTTATTTTCTTATCCTCCTATTCTTCCTTTCTTCCTGCATTTATTTCCTTTATCATCCTTCATTCCACATCTACCATCACAGCAACGCCGAAAGTTTTTTTATGTATATCTCACTCTTCTCTCCTTCCTCTCTTCCTCCCTTTCTTCACTCCATTCATCCCTTCCCTCCATCCTTCCTTCAGTCACAGCAGTCTCATTTTTTTATCCTCTCCCATCTTCTTTTTTCCTTTCCATCCTCACTCTTTTCCCTCCATTCATCCTTTCTTCATTCCTTTAGTTATAGCAGTCTCAAAACAGCTTACATCTTTCCTCTCTTTCTTCTTTTCTCCCTTCCTTCCCTTCCCTCCTTCCCTTCCCTTCTGCCTTTATTTATGACAATCTTGATATTTCTTTTCTTTCTTTTATTTATTCATTTCTCCTTCCCTCCCTTCCTTCTCTCCATTCATCCACTTCCTTTCCCTCCTTCGGCATGGCAGCCTCTGTATTTCTTTTCCTCCCTTTCTTTCTTCTATTCTCCCTTCCTTCCCTCCATTCATCCCCTCCTCTTTCTTTTCTTCATAGTTATTTTTTCTCTTCCCTCCTCACCTCGTACCCTCCAAACATCCCCTCCTTTCTACCCTCGGTCATGGCAGCCTCAATGTTGTTTTCCTCCTCTCTATTCTTTTCTCCTTTCCCACCCTCCATTTATCCCTCCCTCATGGCGGCCTCGAACCCTCTCTCCCCGGCAGTGTCTCAGGTCAGGGGCTGTCGAGGGTTTGGCCGCAGCTTTAACCCGCCGAGGAGACGCCGTCGGGGGACCGCAGGGATGTTGTGCAGTGTCGGTCCCCTGTGGCATTAGGGCAGGCGAGGTGACACGTGGCGAGGCAAGCAAGGAATGAGAGGGGAAGGGAATGGGGAGGGGGAAAGGGAAAGGATGGAGGGATGCGGAAAGAGGAAGAAGAAGGAAAAGAGGAAAGTGAAGGAAGAGGGGAGAAGGGAAGGGGAGGGGAAGGAGAAAGCAAAAGGAAGGGAGAGGAGAAGGGAAGGAGAAGGAAGGAAATGGAAGGGGGAAAGGGCAAGGAAGAGGAAGGGGAAAAGAAGGGAAAGGAAAGGCAAGGAAAGAGAAAGTGGAAAAGAAGGAAGGAGAAGGAAGGAGATGGAAGGGGGAAAGGGCAAGAGGAAGAGGAAGGGGAATGGGGAAAGGAGGCGAAGGAAGGGAAAAAAAGGGAAAGGGGAGGAGGAACGGGAAGGGGTAGAGGAAGGGGAAGGGGGAGGGGAAGGGGAAGGGGAAAGGGATGGAGAAAGCGAAGGGAAAGGAAGGGAAGGCGGGGAACGGGGTCAAGTCAATACCGTTCTTTCCTCTTGCTTCTCTGGTTATCTCGTTTTCTGTCACTTACCTGATTATTGTGCTACGTGTGTCTCCGTGTCTTCCAATGTCTCTTTTATCTTCCTGTTGCCTCTCCCTCTTCTTTTTCTTCTTAGTTTCTTTTTGTCTCTTGGGCGTGGATGGATGCCTCTCGATCTGGATCTGGAAAGGGAAAGGCACCTGTTGAATTTGTACTTTTTTATCCGGATACTTTTGCTGTTTTTCTCGTCTCTCTACCTCTTGAATTTCTGTAGTGTGTGTTTTTTATCTATGCATATATAAACAAATAAACGTATCTCTGAACAATCAAAGGAAAAGCAGTTTGTCTTGTTCTCAACTAAACATCTATTCAAATAAGTTTTCTTTTTCAATCTTTCATAAGTTTGTATATTCTTAAGTCCTCCTACTCTTTCTCCTTCTTTCTTTCCTCTTCCTCCTTCTCTTTCTACTCCTTTTCCTCCTCCTCCTCCTTCCCCTTCTATTACCGCCACACATGCTTTTATTAGATATTCATTAACGCTTTTTCATCTCTTCTTAATTTGTATACTCGAGTCTTCCCATTTTCCTCGTCCTCTTTCTTCTCCTTGCGTAATTTTTGCTTTTATTCATTATTCCTGTTGCAGATGTCAACGGTCGAGGCAACCCTGTCTTTGTTAAGTCATATATTCATGTGACCTAGAATGCAGTAGAGTTAATTTCCCACGCACATTAATTTATCTGCTCCGGGGCTGCTCTACATAAGCACACAGCCGCGCGATGTCACACATGAGCACGGCAAGGCGGCGAGGAGGCGGCGAGGCGACGCGCGGGTGCGAAGGAAATGCTGATGAGACAGAGTGAAGGATGGCGGAATTGGAAGAGGAGGAGGATGAGGCGCTGAGGGAGGGCGAGGAAGATCTAGTGGAGGAGGAGGAAGGGCTGGGGGAGGACGAGGAGTGAGGCAGGGTGAAGAGGACGAAGAAACATGGAAACAAAAACATGGAGGAGCAGGCAACACAAATCCTGTTAGTTTATAGCGAGGCTGTCTGTTACTGCAATGGGAGGTGTTCGCCAGGCGCTTTAGTGATTAAGGCACTTGCTGTATATACGGTTGAGAACGTTAAATCCACTCGTCGTGTCAGATTCATAATTAAAGTGCTTTTAGAATGAGCTGACCGTTTTCGCACTGACTAATTTTGCAGGAAGTTTGCTCCAACAGCGGATGACTTGCTCTGAGAGGTGAAAAGAGCTCCCGACCTTATATATATTGCATCACTTTACTTGACTGAGTACAACGTATTTTCTATTATTATTATTATTATTATTATTATTATTATTATTATTATTATTATTATTATTATTATTATTATTATTATTATTATTATTTTCTATTATTTCTTGTGGTCGTACAAATTATGGGTCGTATTACAAGACATTTCGCCGCCCAAGAACACATATTTGACAAGGCTTTCGTAGGAGTTGTGGGCATTTCCAGGGGTAGTTTTATGACCCTGGTGGTAGTGTGAGTCTTCTTCTGTACCGTGAACCTGAAGAAACACCCATTGGAACCCGACTGACCCCCTCTTTAACCTTTAGAAATGGCTGATGTGAGAAGCGAGTGTCTTATAATACCAACCTATGAATCGCTTGAGTAATTCTTCACACGGCTGTGCCTCAGAGATGGCGCCATTTTTACTGTGCGACGCTTTGCTCTACCGAATAAGTCTCATGTACTTATAACTGGGGAACCATTACTGCAATACGTTTTATAAGTCAATTCTCACCAATAACTGGCGCCATTATAAAAAATTGCCTGCGCCATGACGGGCTTGGGCCGACCACCATCTATGCCCCTGAAGAAAGCCTACAGGCGCTGTAGGTTGAGATGTAAAAAAAAAAAAAAAGGTATGTAAATACAAAGACAACATTCATTCCGGTCTCTTACATTCACAGTTTCTGGAGATGAACCCAAGCATGCTATAAACTTTTTATTTTCACAAAAAGAAGGAGAGTTTACAGTAGAGGCGAGGGGTTGAAGGTGGGGAGGAGGAAGGGGGAAGAAGGGGAGGAAGAGAGGAGGAGGAGGAGTAGGAGACGGGTAGTATGCAGGGACGAGAAGAGGTGAGAGAAGGTGGAAGGGAAATGGGAGGTTATTGCAAGGGGAGTTTACAGGCAGGAGGTGAGGGGAATAAAGGGGAGGAAAGGGAGATAGGAACGGAGGAGATGGAATAATGGGAGGGGCTAAATGTGGGGGAGTGGGAGGGGTCGTTTGCACCTTTTTTTTACAACAAAGGAGACAGCTCAAGGGCACAAAAAAGGAAACAATAAAAAAAAAAGCCCGCTACTCGCTGCTCCTAAAAAAAGAATCAAAATAGGTACACTTGAGGCATAAACTGATACTGCCCTTAACATCTGATCCATAACGTATGACCTTCAGATGCTACAAAACAGTTAAAAGCATACTTAGAATTCCTGAACACAAATTGGAAGATTATACTTGTTGAGGTTGAAGGACGTTTGCCGCTCCTCAGACTCTTCAATAACCCGGTCAAGGTCCTTTGGAATGGCTTCGCAATCAGCCGTGTGGGAGCCTTCACCCCTATTCTGGTGTTGTCAGCAAACCTCGAGATGTTGGCGGAGGAGAAACATGGAAACATGGACTAGCAGGCAGCAGAAAGCCTGTTATTGTACTAGGCTGCCTGCGGTGATTCAATCAATCCGTTTGCCATGGGTGGCTTGCAGGGAAGGATTAAAGCACTTGTGTATCTACTCTTGAACGTTCAGTTCCTCCCGATGCAACAAAGTGGCGATCAATGCGTTTCTTGAAGGAGTTGATGGTCTCTGCGCTAACACTTCAGCAGGAAGGCTGTTCCAGTGGCGAACAACTCTGTTCGAAATAACTCCTGCCGATGTCGGTATTGCATCGCCTTGCTTGTTTTTCCGTTGTTTCTTGTTCTCAGGTTGGTTTGTAGCGTGAAGGGAGCAGCGTTGCTGTTGCTGAGCAGGTACTTAAAAGACTTGTATCATGTCTCCCGTCTTTTCCAACGTGAAGGAGTTGAGTCGCTCGAGTCGCTCTTCATAGGGCTTCGGAGGAGGAGGAGGAGGAGGAGGAGGAAGAAGAAGAGTAGGGGAAGACGGGAGAGAGAGGAAGGGTGAAGAGTAGGCGAGGAAAGAACAGAGGTAGATACAGGAGGAGGAGAGGAAGAGAATGGACAGGAAAAGGAGAGATGAAACGGGAGGAGGAAGATGAGGAGGAAGAGAAAAATAACAGGAGGAGGAGGAGAAATAGAAGAAACAGGAGGAAGACAAGGTGGAGGGAGAAGCAGAACAGCACGGAGAAAAAAAAGTAGATGGAGGAGGCGGAGGAGAGGGAGGAAGAGTGAAAAGAAGCGGACAGTGAAGGAGGAGGAGGAGGAAGAGGACTAGAAAAGAGAAGCAGAAGAAAGAGAAGTAGACGGTGGCGGGAGAAGAGGAGGAGGAGGAGGAAGGAGGAGCAGGGGTGTGGGAAAGAGAACAGTGATGGATGGGAGGGAAGACTGGTGGTATGGAGGCGGGTAGAAGGCGGTGTGCGGGGCTAAGAGGGCGATGGGAGGCGGCGAAGGAGGGGAAGGAAAGGAACAGACGGATGAAACCAGGCACCAGGCTTTGTGGTGAAACGCGAGTCCTGGATGTGTGTGGAAGGGAGGGGGCGGTGAACATAAGAACATAAGGAGTCTGCGAGAGGCCAAAAGGAGTATGCTTGGCAGCTTCTGTGATACGAGGCATGGGAGCGAGAGAAATAGAGAGAGAGGTAAAAGGAGGGAGGGAAAGGGAGAGTGCACAAGAATGAAAAACGACCAAGTAGGGACACTAGAAAGAAAGAAAATGATGAGATGAAATAATAAATCAAGTAGAAGTAGACAGCCATGACGAAGAAGGGAAAGACATGGAGAAAAGAAAGGAAAAGAATGAAGGAAGACGAATAAAATAATGGACAAAACTTTAGTGAACAGAATACGAAAGCCATGGATGACGAGGAAACGGTAAATGAAAAAAAATTGAAAAAAAATATTAGAACCGAAAAAAATATAATCAATCGAAAGATGACTGATGGCAGAGATAAAAGAGAACATGATAGCTAAAGAAAACGGAACGAGGAAAAAGAGAAAAGTCAGAGAAAGGGAAGAAATAAAACCGGGAGAATACTGGAGGAGGTAGAGAAGGGGAAAAAGAAAGGGGACGAAGGTGCTGAGGAGGAGAAATAAACAGGTAGAGAACGTTAAGGTGAAGGAAGAGAAAAAGGCAAGGAAGAAAAAGAGGAAGAAGAAGAAGAAGGTGGAGGAGTGATGAAGAGTGAGTGCTGCAATGTGGATTTATGGAGAGCAAGCCATTGTCAGCGTTCGAGGGGAAGGGAGAGAGGGAGAGGAAGGGAGGGAGGGAGGAGAGAGGAGGAGAGGAGAGAGAGAGAGGAGGAGAGTAGCAAGTGTCGTGTAGATTCCCCAAGAGATAAGGAGAGGAGGAGGAGGAGGAGGAGGAGGAAAAAGAGAAGGAAGTTAGAAGTTGGAAAGAAAAAATGAGGCAGAAAGAGAAATAAAATGAGAAAGAGAGGAAAAGGATGAGGACAATAGGAAGAGAAGGAGGAGAGAACCAAGAGAAAAAAAAGAGATTAAGAGAACAGATAGGGTGGAAATAGGAGTAGAAGAAAGAGGTAGGATAAGAAAGGAAGAAAAGGAGGAAAAAGGCGGAGAGGAAGAGGAGATAGAGGGTAGAAATAGGAGTAGAAGAGGAGATGAATGGAAAGAGAAGAATAAGGAAAGGAACAGCAAGAAAGCAATAATGAGGAGAGAAAGAGGAGGAGAGAAAGGAGAAGGACGGAGGTAGATATAGGAGAGGAGAATGAAGAGAGTAATCGGAGTAAGAGGAGGAGGAGAACGAGGAAGAGGAAGAGAAGGATAAGGAAGATAAGAAGGATGGTAGAAAAAGATAGGCAAATGAAAACGGTAATAAGAGAAATAGGAAAAGCGGGAACAGGAGGTGGAAAAGGAGGTGGAAGAGGAGGTGGAAGAGGAGTGTAAGAGAGTCATAAAATCCGGACGTATTATTCCTGGAGATAAATCTTTCGTAGATGACATAATTTCCGTGATAAATAGCGTGGATATTCCTTTCCCTTTACGGCTGTGTGTGTGTGTGTGTGTGTGTGTGTGTGTGTGTACAGCGAGTATTCACCTTTGTTATGGACTGTCTTACGTGACTGTGTATATTTTTGCTTGTGTTTACGTTCTCTCTCTCTCTCCTCCAATTTGACTTCCATCACCATTTATCCAGGCTGTGCCCTCTTCCCTCTTTCTCCTTTCCCTCCTCCTAGTCCTCTTCTGGCCTCCCTCCTGTCACGCCTTCTCCACTAATTAGTCCTCATTCTTTCCTCCTCTCTCTGGTCTCTTTCTCCTCCATTTATTCATTC
Organism: Eriocheir sinensis; assembly: GCF_024679095.1. Classification (NCBI taxonomy): domain Eukaryota; kingdom Metazoa; phylum Arthropoda; class Malacostraca; order Decapoda; family Varunidae; genus Eriocheir; species Eriocheir sinensis. The sequence goes on along the minus strand of NW_026111117.1, from coordinate 439,897 downwards.
CTACAACCTACTCTCTTCCATTTCCTTCTCTCTCTCTATTCCCTCCCACTATCTCTCTTTCGTTTTCCTTCGCCCGGATATCCTTACCTCATCTCTACCCTTTCTCCTTCCTCACCTCTCTCCTTTCTTCCTCTCCCTCTCTCTCTCCCTTCCCCTTCTGGAGACTTCCTTACCTCCCTTTCTTCTCCCTTCCTCACTTTTCTTCCTCTCTCCTTCTTCTTTCTTCCCTGCCCTTTCCTTCTCTCTCTCTCCCTCTTCTCTGCTTCGCTTCCCCTTCGTCCATGCATCCTTACCTCATCTTACTTCTCTCTCCTCTCTTCTTCCTCTCTCTCTTACTTCCTCCTCCATTTATTCGTTCCTCCTTTCTCCTCTCTTCCCTGCCCTTTCCTTGTTCCTTTCTCTTTCCTCCCCATCTCCCTCGTTTCCCTCGTCCAAGCCACCTCACCACCTCTCCTTTCCTTTCTCTCATCTCCTCTCCCTTTCTCTCCTTCTCCGCTCCCTCCTCCACCCTTCAGCCTGTCTCGCCATAACAATGCCTTTCTTTAACATTCTATTATTCACTCTTTTCAGCTCTATTTTTTTTTTCTACCTCTGTATCGGCTGTATTTTTTGGGGTTGTTTGTTGTTTACCTGGTCACCATCACCTACCTCTGTTTACCTGTTATCTTGTTTACCTGTGAATGATTTGTTTTGTTTTTTCTTTCTTATTTGTGGCATATAAAGCGTAAAAAAAGATGTGGATTACTTTCATTATTATATTATCATTTGTTGTTATTATTATTATTTCGATTTTTTTGTTACTTCTATTTTTTTTTTCCTCCTCAACTTTTCTTCACCTAAATTTTCCTCCACTTCCAGCCATCTTGACACCCATTTTCTTCCTCCTCCACCTATCTTCACTATCTTTTTAGTCTACCTGTATTTTTTTGCTGTTTTCCTTCTTTAAAATTTCCTCTTCCACTTCCAACCTTTTTCACCTTCATTTTCCTCACTCATTTTCCTCCACTTCCAACCCTCCTCACCCTCATTTTCCTCCACCTCCAGCCTTCCTCACCCTCATTTTCCTCCACCTCCAACCTTCCTCACCCTCATTTTCCTCCACTCCCAATCTTCCTCACCTCATTTTCTTCCACTGCCACCCTTTCCTCATCCCCCTCTTCTTCCTCCTCAACCTTTCTTCACTCCCCATTTTCTTTACCCCTTTCCCAGTGAGGGGCATCGGGCAGTGTCATCCCCTTCCCTCATGGCACCATAATGGCACCCAATTACCTGCTACCACATGAAATGGCACCATGATTCCCTTAGGATTAGTGCCAGGAGGGGAGAGAGGGAGAGAGATAGAAGGACGGAGTGCCAAAAGTGGAGAGGGAGAGAGGTGGAGGAGGAGGAGGAGGAGGGAAGGGAAGGTGGGAGGAAGAGTTGAGGAGGTTTCGGTTAGGGGAAGGATGTGTTGGTTGAGGTGAAGAGGAGGAGGAAGAGGAGGAAGAGGAGGAGGAAGAGGAAGGAGGTCGGTGGGAACGGAAGAAAGGACAGAGGAACAATGGAGAGAGAGAGAGAGAGAATAAATAGTAAACTGTATACTTTCACTGACTGTAGATATCAAGTTACAGACACAGTATTTACACACACACATACATACATACATACATACATACACACATACATACATACATGAGGAATATGGGAAAGAGGGAACAAGGAGGCTGGAGGAGGGAGGAATTGGAAGAAAAATGAGAGAAGTGGAGGAAGGAGAAGGAGGAGGAAGAAATAAGGAAGAGGTGGAGGGGTGCGGAGGGGAAAAGTGCGAACGAGGAGGAGGAGAGAGAAAGTGGAGGGAAAAGAGGGGAGGTGAAAGAGTAAAGAGGAGGAGATGGAGGAGGAGGAAAGGAAGAGGAGTAAGGATGCGGATCAGGAAAGATGCAAAAGAGGAAAGAAATGGAGAGAACAAGAAGTGAGGGCGACCGAAGGAGGAGGAAGAGGAGGAAAGGAAATGAAGGAGTCCAAACGAGAGGAGAAAGAAGGAGGGATGAAGTGGAATGAAAAAAAAAAAAGAGAAAGGGAAAAGTAGGAGTGAAAAGGAGAAAGAGGAGGAGGAAATGAGGAGATATAGAGATGGGTGAGAATAGAGAGAAGTGCGGACAAGGGAGATGAGGATGGGAGATGAGAAGGGGAGATGAGAAGGGGAGAGAAACAGCATTCCGGTGGCGCCCCAGAGCATGAGTAATGAAGGAGGGGGGGAGGGGGGGGCGCTGCGTGAAGCCTGGTGGGTAATGCGGCGGCGGTTATTGTGAGGGGGGGCGAGGGAGGGGGGAAGAAGGAACCCTCACCCCCTCTCCAATTCCCTTCCCCCCCTTCACCTCAATGTCCCTCAAATACCTACCATTGCCACTAACGCATATGAGTTGACCTGACCTGACCTCCTTCGCCACCTCCTCCTCCACCTACAATTATAATATGCCTTCAGCCTCACCACCCCAGCCCCCCCCATCACCCCCCTCATCCCCTTACCTTATCTCCCTTTTTTTCCCTTCATCTAATCTCCCATTTTTCCCCTCAACCCATTTTCCCTTTTATTCTTAACACCCTCACCTTCAACACAGCCTTCTTCTTCTCCTCCTCTTTTTCCTTTTCTTCTTCTTCTTCTTCTTCTTCTTCCTCCAACACTGCACCTCCCAAAAGTTCGCTCAAGGGAGTAAGTCCGGACTGCCTCCAATTCTCTCTCTCTCTCTCTCTCTCTCTCTCTCTCTCTCTCTCTCTCTCTCTCTCTCTCTCTCTCTCTCTCTCTCTCTCTCTCTCTCTCTCTCTCTCTCTCTCTCTCTCTCTCTCTCTCTCTCTCTCTCTCTCTCTCTCTCTCTCTCTCTCTCTCTCTCTCTCTCTCTCTCCTATTGTCCACTTCCTTATTTCTCTTCCACCGGTCCCGTCTCTCACTGCTTTTTCCTCCTTCCCTTCCTTCCTCCATTTCCGTTCCTCGCTCTTTGGGTTCTTCCATTATCATTCCTCCGTCTTTTTCCTCCCTCCTCTTCTTCCCTCCTTCCCTGCCTTCCTCTCTCCCTCGTTTCCTCCACCCTGTCCTTTCTTCTTCCCTTCCTCCTCTCAGGCTGATGCAAATGGAGAAAGATGAAGAGGAAAAGGGAGATAGAGAGGAGGGGAAGGAGGAGAGGATGGGAAGGAAGTGGAGGAAGGCAGAAGGGAGGAAGGATGGGAGAAGGAGGAATATAAAGGAAGGGAGATAGGAAAAGGAATAGGGAAACAAGGAAGGGAAAAAAAGAGGAGAAAAGGAAGAAGAAAAAAAAGAATGGAGGTAAGAAGAAGCGAGTGGAGGAGGTGGAGGTGAAGAAAGGAAAAGGAGGGGAGGCATTAGGTAAGTGGAGAGGTGGAGGAGAAGGTGAAAGAGAAGCATAGGTGGAAGAGAAGAAGGAGGAGGTAGAGAGCTAAGGTGGAAGAGAGTAGAGAAGGAAGGGAAAGGGAGGGAAATCATGTGGAGGGGGTTGAGAGGTGGAGGAGGTGAAGGAAGGGAAACAGACTGGAGGCACAAGTGTAGGTGGAGAGGTGGAGAGAGGCTGAGGTGGAAGAGGAGGAACACTTGGGAGAGGGAATGATACAAGAAGAGCCTCAGAGGGAATGCATAATCAGCGCTCAAGTATCGGCGAGAAAAACACTCCAGTGACCGACTCATACACGAATATTCAGAGCGATCATATGCACTCACTCACCCAGCGGTATGAATGAATAAAAAGAAGTGAATATATACCTGAACTACTACTACTACTACTACTACTACTACTACTACTACTACTACTACTGCTACTACTACTACTACTATTTTTTTTTAATACGTACCCATATCGAGTGTCAAACAGATGAGCAGATATGAAGTAGAGGAGGAGAAGGAGTAGGAGGAAGAAGAAGGAGAAAGAGAGAAAGTAAGATAGACAATGACAACGACGAGGAGAACGAGGAGAAGGGAGAAAGAGAAAAAGGAGGAAGAGAACTAAAGCCAGATAAAAAGGAGGAACACGACTAAGAGGAAGAGAAAAAAGGAGGAGGACAAAGAGAAAACAGAAGAAAAGAAAACGAGATGAGGATGAGGACTGAGGAGGACTCTTACACCTGTTAATTATGAGGAACAAGAGTCCTCAGGTAAAGACATACAGGTGGGCTGGAGGTCCTCACACACACACACACACACACACACACACACACACACACACACACACACACACACACACACACACACACACACACACACACACACACACACACACACACACACATATTCGAGCCTGTCTTAAGAGGAAAACAAACATTACAAACAGGTGAGTATGAGAGAGAGAGAGAGAGAGAGAGAGATTATAATTATGCTTTCTCTACTATAAAAAAAATCGCTAAATAGTCATAGATAGTCATGGAATATATCAATTAAATGAGAGCGTCCATAACATAGTGGTGTAGTGAAGAACATTGTTGATTCACCCTCCCACAAAAAAATAATAAATAAATAAATAAATAAAAAATGGTCAGGTGTAGTCGATCAGGTCCACAGGTGAGTAAATAATTAAAGGTACCAGTAAATACTCACACCTGCAGTCTGATACACGATACGAGAGGTCATTAATACCCTTCCTTATGACTTACTTGAAGAAGGCAAATCATATACACTTCAAGTCAAAAATAAAGTTCATTAAGAAGTTATACACGAATACTAATGACGTTGATTGGTGAATGAGTTAAATAGAAAATTACTGAATATTTGACGCTATTCGCGTTGCTTATTAAGAGCTGGAAAAGAAGTGCATGAATGTTAATAAACGTGCGAGGATAAATAAATGAGATGATTAACGAATTGATGACCTGACCTCCACCTCCTCCTCCTCTTGCTTCACTTCCTCTTCCTCCT
>NW_026111117.1:415000-427500 GCF_024679095.1 Eriocheir sinensis | reverse complement strand
GTCCATATCTGTAAATTGAGGAGATCTACGTTACAATTTCTATGCAAAAATAGCGAAATGATATTCCATGAGAATTGCTTGCAGAGAGACTCCAATGGTCCAACCTTACCAGCAAGGCAATCAGTCGGAAACTGATGCGCGCGTGTGAAGCTGTGAATGTCACGCGTATAATACGTATAAAAGCCGAGTGGGAGGAGCCAAGGGAGGGAGGGAGGGAGTGTGTGTGTGTGTGTGTGTGTGTTCAGTAATGGACATCTTCCAGTTTCTTCCTCCCTCCTCTCCTCGTCACTGCCACCCTCGCCGGCCCTCCACCAGAGCACCACGCTGATTTCATTAGTTTTCTCTCTCTCTCTCTCTCTCTCTCTAGATAGATAGATAGATAGATAGATAGATATTGCATTTATATAGTGGCATTTCTTCTTTTAGATGGAATACATGGGGTAAACATATTTATAAAATTATAAATAATTTTTTGTACGTCTGTCATGAAGCGTCGTAACAAATGTTCTTCCTCTCTTAGGTAATGTGGTCAATGGATCTTCCTCTGGAACTGTGCCTAGAGCTGCAGCCCAAGGCCCCAGTGGTATGTGTTTTTTTTGTGAATTGCTACTGATGTAAAGTATATGTAATTGATGAACGAAGTCAATGTTTTATTAGTGTCGTAGGCCACGTATCATACGGAGAGAGAGAGAGAGAGAGAGAGTGTACATAATGATATCATATTATGTTATGTGTTGCCTTCCTCCTCATCATACTATTTTTTGTCCGCCTATTATTTTCTCTCTTGTCTTCACTTTACATTCATATTGAGGCATTTCTTCCCGTAGGTGAAATGCATAGGGTAAACAAGTTTATAAAATTATAAGTGATTTCTTTTCCGTACATCATGAAGCGTCGTAACATTATGCTCATCCTCTTCCAGGTAATGTCGCCAATGGATCTCCCTCTGGAAATATGCCTAAAGCTGCAACCAAGGTCCCAAAGGTATGGTATTTTTTTGTGTGTGAATTGTTACTGATGTAAACTATAGATGTATTGATCGATATTTGGTTTATCTACTTCATGAATCTCTATGACACCAATTCCTCCTTTCTCAGGTACTGCCGCTGCAAGCAGTCATGCCAGGTCCTTCGGGGTACAGGCCCGCACCTCGCCGACGTCCTGTGCAACCCGACAAGTACATGAGACTGCTGTTTTCTACGGACGGTAACGACAACGACATCTCTGACTCTGAATTTGTTCTGGACAGTGACAGTGACAGTGACAGTGACAGTGACAGTGACTTTGACAGTGACAGTGAAAGTGACAGGGACAATGAACTGCGTGAAGGTGAGGATGACCACCGGAACAGAGAAGTGCCGTTGCCTGAGACCCCAGACTTCTCATTTGCTTGGTCAGAAGGGTCAGACTTCGTACCTGACCTGCACGAGTTTTGCTCTGACAGGAGTGGCGTGACGAGAGACTGGCCTTGCAACGACCAGTCAAATGAGAGTGACTTTTCCGTGCCTACTTGGATGATGAGTTGATGTCATTTGTTGCCCATCATACCAACGACCATTTTCGTTTGGTGTGTGAGGAATGAATGGTCTTCCACCACTTCAGGGCACGGAAATGGAAGATACAACAGCAAGGGAGTTGATTGTCTTTATCTCCCTGATCCTGCTGATGCCTCTGTGCAAGAAGCATTATGTGCAGGATTACTGGCGTAATGACACTCTTGCCACCCTCTGTACAGGAAGTATATGACTCGTGACAGATTTTTGTTGTTGCTCGGTTTCTGAACTTTAGTAACAGGGAAAATTCTAACGACAATGGCCCGCTTAGGAAAGTGAATGAAATAATTTCAATGATCGTTGCACGGTATCAGAAATATTTCCATCCCTTTCAAAAGCTGGTTATTGACGAGTCACTTATCCTGCACAAGGGTCGCCTCTCCTTCAAGCAGTACATTCCGACAAAAGACATCGCTTTGGCATTAAACTTTTGTTCTTTGCGACTGTGATACAGGAATCGTGCTTGACGTGCTTGTGTATGCAGGCGCACAGACTGATATACCAACTGTCAGTAAGAAAGATCCTAGGGAAAGTCTGGTGCCGTCGTCTGTAAGATGATGGCACCATACTTCGGCAAGGGTCATATTCTTTACACAGACAATTGGTATACCAGCCCTGCTGTGTCAGTTCCTGCACGACAACAACACGGGATCTTGTGGAACCGTACGGCGGAACAGAAAGTTTATGCCAAAGTTCGACGTACAAAGACCATAGTTGACGACCCCAGCAAACCAGCCAATGATGACACGACTCGCACCCGAGGCAGGAAGAAGGACATGTACACTCAAAAAGAAAAGGCTGGCAAGTTACTGGCCTTGAGATGGAGCGACAAGCGTGACGTCCACCTTCTCTCTACCGTCCACACAGGAGCTATGGCATACACTGGCAAACGCCACTGGGGACGAGGAAGGAGATTTGGAAGCCAGATGTAGTTCACGACTACACTATGAATATGAGGATGGTGGACAAGTGTGACGGCCAGATCACAGGCATTGAGTGTATGAGAAGGTCTACCAGATGGCAAGTCAAGTTGTTCTTCCATCTGATAGACATGACTATGCTCAATGCCTACAACATGTGGCTTGCCACATGAGCCAACACCACCAAGAAGATCATGTTGCGTCAGTTTGTCTATAACACAGCCATGCAGCTCCTCGAGAAGTACGGCGAGCTAACCTCGGCCACTATGGGTCGCCGTCCAGCTCAGCTACTCTACCGACTGCAACCCTCAAACCGCCACACACCTGTATACACCGAGATAGTTAACGGAGGAGGGTCAGCAAACAGTGCTATGTATGTAAGCACGACCAGGCGCCCACAAAACGCACAAGGATCACCATCATGTGCAAGGAATGCAACGTTCCCTTGTGCGTGGGATTGCTATGAGGCCTTCCACAACCTTGTAAACTTTAGGATTTATCCTACAATGTGTGTGTGTGTGTGTGTGTGTGTGTGTGTGTGTGTGTGTGTGTGTGGGCGCGATAAGCTCTCTCTCTCTCTCTCTCTCTCTCTCTCTCTCTCTCTCTCTCTCTCTCTCTCTCTCTCTCTCTCTCTCTCTATTAATATTATTATCTCTCTCTTATTATTATTATTATTATTATTATTATTATTATTGTTGTTTTATTATTATTATTACCATTATTATCATTATTATCATCATTATTATTATTATTATTATTATTATTATTATTATTATTATTATTATTATTATTATTATTATTGTCATTATTATTATTATTATTATTATTATTATTATTATTATTATTATTATTATTATTATTATTATTATTATTATTATTATTATTATTATTATTATTATTATTATTATTATTATTATTATTATTATTATTATTATTATTATTATTATTATTATTATTATTATTATTATTAATCGTTAGTATTATTATCATTATTATTATTATTATTATTATTATTATTATTATTATTATTATTATTATTATTATTATTACTATTATGATTACTATTATAATTATTATAATTATTATTATTATGATTATTATTATTACTATTATTGTTATTATGATTATGATTATTATTATTATTATTATTATTATTATTATTATTATTATTATTATTGTTATTATTATTATTATTATTATTATTATCATTATTATTATTATTATTATTATTATTATTATTATTATTATTATTATTATTATTATTATTATTATTATTATTATTATTCATTATTAATATTATTATTATCATTATTATTATTAATAATATTATTATTATCATTATTATTATTATTATTATTATTATTATTATTATTATTATTATTATTATTATCATTATTATTATTATTATTATTATTATTATTATTATTATTATTGTTATTGTTGTGTATATATATATATATATATATATATATATATATATATATATATATATATATATATATATATATATATATATATATATATATATATATATATATATATATATATATATATATATATATATATATATATATATATATATATATATATATATATATATATATATATATATATATATATATATATATATATATATATATATATATATATATATATATAATAAAAGTCAGTATCAAATGTTGTCATTTTATTTAGATACGCCCTCACATCCTCACATCCCTGGGCTGGGCCTTCCTTGGCTTTCGGGGTTGAAGTGGAGTTGCTGGACAAGTCCGAAATGGTGTACCAAACAATGGAAAAGGTAATAATAAGTAAAATACAAATTTACTATATATTTTATTTTATTTACAACTCGGAGAGTTTGCCCTATTCCTAGGGTACCAGTGTGGAGTCTGGGTCCCACGTCTCTTTTCTTCGAGTCCTGGGAGGAAACAGGAGTCAGGGTCCCCACGTCTCTTGTCTTGGATTCCTGGGAAGAAACAGGAAAGAAACAAATGAATTTACAAAATATGAGAAACATACAGATAGGAAAAAGGGTTGATAAATCACACATACACTGATATGGGAGAGAGAGAGAGAGAGGAGGGAAGGAGGAGGAGGAGGAGGAGGAGGAGGGAGGAGGGAGGAGGGAGAGAGGGAGGGAGGAGGAAGGGATGGGAGGCATGGAAGAGGAGGGAGGAAGAGGGAGGAGGAGGGAGGGAGGAGAGAGAGAGAGAGAGAGAGACATGAATGTACGTGTATTGTGACATGAATTCACTCACGGTCACTGCTGCTAGTTCTACCAGTTATCAGCCAGACGTTAGAATGATGTCTTCTGTGTGTGTGTGTGTGTGTGTTTGTTTTGAATGATGCTTTACTAAGACCACAAAACAATCTTACCATAAAAGCAAATGATCTTCGAAGGCGTGGGACATCCTCCGGTGCTGGTGGCTGAGGTGGAAGGGGTGGAGTGGCAGCCCTCCTTGGTCAGGCAGCAGCTCTCCTCAGTGGGGCTCGTGGAGGAGGCATGAGCTCTCCGTCAGACTGATGAAATGAAATGAATTTAGCATAAAGATGTAAAAATGAATTTGTAATCTTTCCTACAATATTTCGTGGATGACATGGATGAATGTTTGAGAGTATATACATAGTGTTGGCGCGCACGCACACACACTTACTGGTCTGTTTCCCTCCATGGTTCCTTGAACTTCCTTCAGGGGTCAGTGGTTGTGAGCGACTAATTGCTGGTAAATGGTAATGCGTCATCTCGCAACAGGCGACAACTGGCAACAAAAACGAGAGAGAGAGAGAGAGAGAGAGAGAGAGAACTTGCTAGGTGTCTGCGGAGGTTTAGGCTATCATACGGATGATAAGCGCTTGTTTCAAATTCCCTTCCCCCAACACACACACACACACACACACACACACACACACACATGCGCAGAGAGAGAGAGTTTATTATATATTTCATTTTATTTTGGCCTTTACCGACAAGTTTTACTCGTCTCACCCTGGGGATCTTCAAGTAGCTGTTTCAATGGAGAGGGGTTTAGTTTTACCAGGGTGGGCCCTTCCTCTCTTCCTCAGCTATACTTCTACCCAGAAATGTACAAGTTAGAATCCTCCAGCTTCATAACTTGCCTTCCTTTCTCCTCAATTTTCTTCTTTCCTTGCGTCTTTTGATTTCTTTCCTCTTCTTTCTTCTTTTTTTTGTCTTTTTAGGTACTGAGAAGTACTTCTTCTATCATGTTTTCTGCCATTTCCATGCCGACTGCTCCAAGGTGTTCATGGAGGTCCTTGTATATCAAAGTTGAATTTTGTAATTGCCTTTCCAACAAGATAGTTCATTCTTACACTGTGGAAGAATCTGGTCTTCAGTGCCATTGTCCATATGAGTGCATTTAGGCTTTCATTAGCATTTTGCGTGAAGCCACTGCACCTTGACAGGAGTTCGTCTGTGATAAATCTTTTGTACACCTGCAACAGCTCCTCCTTTATGTCTTCTCTTATGGGGTGGCCAACTTTCTGCTGATGAATACCAGCAGGTATATCTTTATTCTCATGAATAAGTCTGTTATAAAAGCACCAAGTATCCTCGCCTTCAGGGCACATGTGATGAGCAGGATTGTTATCTGTGCTGGCGCAGTGTTCTAATGTTGCCAGTACTGCCTTCTCTCTCTCTCTGCCATACAGGGTACCTCCTTCCACCCTCCCTCCCATGTAGATAACGCGAGGGAGCATAGGCCTATACACACACACACACACACACACACTACTTCTTATTTTGGTGGATGCTCCTTGAGAGAGAGAGAGAGAGAGAGAGAGAGTGTTGAAACGAAAGTAAGATTTGATGAAATTGCAACATAGCCGCGGTAGCTCAGTCGGTATAATGCTCACTTTCGCCTGGGAAGCTCGTAGTTCGATTCCTTCCTGGTCAGTGTAGGCGGATATCTGGTAGTCATTTCAGAGCACAATACATCACTGAGCTATGTACAGCAGCTAATTTTCATAATATCACACAAGATATGAAGCTACATCAGTAATATTTTCCTTTCTATTCTTTCGTTGTGGATGACATACCACAAAAACGACTCAAGCCTGTTCATTTGGTGGTAAACTATTTTTGCTCTCTCTTTTTCTTTCTTTATTTTTACATTCTGATTTACACCATGGACAAAGAACACACACACACACACACACACAAACACACACACACACACACACACACACACACACTTCTTTCCTCTAAAATAAAGAACACACTACTCATAAAACGAGAAAAGGAATAAACAAAAGTACTCCCAAGGGTGCCCTTCGTGGTCAAACTCAGACCTAATTACCTTCCCTAGTCCCACAGAATCAATCAGACGGGCGAGGGCCTTTCACAACGCCGTCTCCAAAAAAGAAATGCAAGGATACAAATGCAGGAATTTTTCGGACAGTAAAAAAAAAATAATAATGAATGGGTCCCCCACACACACACAAATATCTTTTGAATCTTGCCATGCCTTATTAGTCGTTAGAATTGTATGAATAATGAGAGAGAGAGAGAGAGGTTCAGCTAAACCCTTGGGAGCAAGGCGAGAAGGTTGAGGTTCCGAGGACTGTCACCAGATGTCAGGACCTCTCATGAGGAATATATTTATTTATCCTTATTTACGTCTCCCTCAAAACGGGCTCGTTTTCTTTAGACCACCTGTCGAACGCCTACGGAGAGTTACTGGCGCGCTGTAATTTATACGTATTATTAAGTGATTAATAAAGTACTTTAGTAGAGGTAAATATTTTTGGAGGCTGCAGAAACTGATGACGAGTGCGTTGATATGTGTTATATAATGATTTGCGTTAGTGATATTTTTCAAAATTAACTCGCTTAGAGGGAGCATTCAGAATCAAGGCCCTCGCTGCTAAAGGGTTAAAAAAGGAAAGATAAATGATGGTATAGGAAAGTAATCGGAAATGCAGTCTCTCTCTCTCTCTCTCTCTCTCTCTCTCTCTCTCTCTCTCTCTGATGCTCATATTTTCTCATCCCTTTTATCGCTTTTCCACGTTCTTATCTTATCAATATTGTTTGTGTATTATCCTCATCCAAACTGTTTCTGCTTTGCTTGTTGTATCACGCACGCTTATGCTTTCTTTATTCTCTCTCTCTCTCTCTCTCTCTCTCTCTCTCTCTCTCTCTCTCTCTCTCTCTCTCTCTCTCTCTCTCTCTCTCTCTCTCTCTCTCTCTCTCTCTCTCTCTCTCTCTCTCTCTCTCTCTCTCTCTCTCTCGGTAACGCTCACACACAAAAATATACCCAACAAAAGGCGCGATATGTGGTGCAAAATCTGGCAAATTAATCGCGAGAACCGTAAAATTCGAGGTCAATGGAGGAACGATGGACGCCACTAACTGCTGTGATACTCAGGGCCGGACACAAACCGGCACTGTGTGTACACTCTTAAAAGAAACACAACTCTCTCGAGTCTAAACCGGGGCCGCAATCACCGTGTTCATAAGTGACATATTTGAATGGTTCACGGCCTCCAGACCTTTTTAATATTTATTTTTATTTTTATTTTTTTCAAAGAAATTGATAAGAGAAACAGTAACACACTATCACTACTCTGTTGTCATTTCCTTCAATACAACACGAGCAATTCTTTCAATTAATTCTTCTGTTACCACCGAAAGGGTCAACAACGAGTCACACCTACAAGCTTTCCTTCTCCTAATCTTTTTAACAACCTTCGGTGGCGTCACAGCAGTTTCCCGTGAAGGTAGTTTTTCTTCCTTCTCTGTTACTACGACTTCATTCGTTACATTGCCGGGCAGAATCTCCTTTGTTTTCTCTGTTCGGTCTACTACCAGAGGTCCATCGCCATTCTCTGTAACATTCCTACTCTCCACCGATGTTTCCTTGATGGTTTCATGTGAAGGTAGTTTTTCTTCCTTCTCTGTTACAACAACTTCATTCGTTTCATTGCCGGGCAGAATCTCCTTTGTTTTCTCTGTTCGGTCAACTATCAGAGGTCCATCGCCATTTTCTGTAACATTCCTACTCTCCACCGATGTTTCCTTGGTGGTTTCATGTGAAGGTAGTCTTTCTTCTTTCTCTGTTACTACAACTTCATTCGTTTCATTGCCGGGCAGAATCTCCATTGTTTTCTCTGTTCGGTCAACTACCAGAGGTCCATCGCCATTCTCTGTAACATTCCTACTCTCCACCGATGTTTCCTTGATGGTTTCATGTGAAGGTAGTTTTTCTTCTTTCTCTGTTACAACAACTTCATTCGTTTCATTGCCGGGCAGAATCTCCTTTGTTTTCTCTGTTCGTTGTACTACCAGAGGTCCTTCGCCATTTTCTGAAGCATTTCTACTCTCCTCCACAGATGTCATCGAAATGCTTTCCTGTGAAGGTAGTCTTTCTTCTTTCTCTGTTACAACAATTTCATTCGTTTCATTGCGGGGCAGAATCTCCTTTGTTTTCTCTGTTCGTTCTATTTTCTGAGGTCCTTCGCCATTTTCTGAAGCATTTCTACTCTCCTCCACAGATGTCATCGAAATGCTTTCCTGTGAAGTTAGTCTTTCTTCTTTTTCTGTTACATAAATTTCATTCGTTTTATTGCCGGGCAGAATCTCCTTTGTTTTCTCTGTTCGTTCTACTTTATGAGGTCCATCGCCATTATCTGAAGAATTCCTAATCTCCACAGATGTCATAGTAATGCTTTCCTGTGAAGGTAGTTTTTCTTCTTTCTTTGTTACTATAATTTCATTCGTTTCATTGGCTGGCGGAATCTCCTTTGTTTTCTCTGTCCGTTCTACTGTCAGAGGACCATCGCCATTTTCTGTTACGTTCTTAGTCTCCACAGATGTCTCCTTAATGGTTTCCTGTGAAGGCAGTTTCTCTTCTTTTCTGTTACTAACATTTCATTCGTTTTATTGCCGGGAAGAATCTCAATGGTTTTCTCTGTCCGTTCTACTTTCTGGCGTCCGTCGCTCTTATCCGTATCGTTCTTACTTTCCACATGTTTCCCTAATGGTTTCCTCTAAAGGTAGTTTTCTTCTTTCTCTGTTGCTAATAATTGATTCGTTTTATTGCCTGGCAGAATCTCCTTTGTTACCTCAGTGGCACTGGTAAGAGGCAGTACTGTTGCTTCCTTCTTTATAACAACTTCCTCGTGTATTTCATTACCCTCTTCGTCCGTGACCTTGTTCACGTCCACCGTCTGTGTTAGGGACCCGTTGTGTGGAGTGGTTTGCGTCAGAGTTTTGCTCTCTGTGACAGATTTTTCGGCACTTTCTTTACCTTCCTCATCAATAACAACCTGTGTTTTCGTAATCTTTGATACATTTCCGTTGGGCTGTAGGTCAGTTTCTGTAGTCTTTTCAACGACTGTCTTATTGCCGGTTACATGCCCCGTTTCATCTCTATTATCAAAGACTTTCCTTTCCACGGTCTTGATACTGTCATTCGCGCCATTTTGCAAACGTGTGCTCATCTTCTCAAGATCAGGCATTTTGGGGAAATCTTTGAGTTCCCCCTCGTCATGTTTCTTAAAAGGGTCGTCATTGGCCTTCTTGAGGCTAGGGTAGGGCACCTTGTCCTTTGGGAGCCCCTTGGAGCTCACCCCGCCGCGGCTTGCTGACCGGCTGGCCGGCTGACCGGCCATCATCCCTAGGATGATGACCAGCGTCCAAGCAAGGAAGAACCTCATAGTTGTTGCTTGAGATGATATTAAAAATAATTACGGTTTTGTGGCAGAAAACAGCTTTCGTCAGATCAGGGATTGAAAACAGAATGGCCTCCGGAACGCCGACGGGCAGGGAGAAAAATCCTCTCGGGTCTTCCTCCGCCGTAGGATCCGTTTTGTAGAACAGGAGAGTCGAACGAAAAGCACACACACACACACACACACACACACACACACACACACACACACACACACACACACGACAGCGAGGGATTGTGTTATTGTGTGGTGTGTGTGTGTGTGTGTGTGTGTGTGTGTGAGGATGCGAGGCTCAGGGGTCCGGTACAAGGATGCTTATCGTCACTTCACTTGGAGCTTTCCCCTTTCCCCTTCCCGCTGTACCATTGCATATCTCTCTCTCTCTCTCTCTCTCTCTCTCTCTCTCTCTCTCTCTCTCTCTCTCTCTCTCTCTCTCTCTCTCTCTCTCTCTCTCTCTCTCTCTCTCTCTCTCTCTCTCTCTCTCTCTGTTTTTTCTCCTTCCTTTCGCTCATTTCCTTGCATTTCTTTGCCTCGTTCATTCTCATAGCTGTGTTTTTATTCATCTTTCACCTTATCTTACTCATCACACTAACTATATTCTTTCCCTCTCCTCCCGTCCTACCAATGAAGAGTTATAAAGACTACGTGTAGGAACAGACGACATAATTGCTCTTTCGCATAGTACACTGGTAGAGGTTCTGTTCGTCCCAAACTACTTTTTTAGCTGGAGTGTTTCAAAGTCCATTTCGTAATGTGTGTTCTTCCAATTGCTGCGATTTGCTCTTTGTTAGGAAGCTTTGTGACATGGTCGGAAGGTAAGAGGAAAATTATCTGTATCTATCTATCTATCTATCTATAATTGGGGCATACGCTGTAGCTGCTCGCTGAAGTTAGGGTTGATTGAAGGTCTGGGGTCGCTTCCCGCATCAGGAGAGTCACTACATTGTGCGTGGCGGGTAACGGTAACACGAGGCCAGGATCTAACCTTCGCTCAACCTCCTTCCTCTACCTCCTCAAGTCTTCCTCCCTTTATCCCTTTCTCAGGTCTTCCTCACTCTCCCTCCTTCCCTCTACCCTCCCCAAGTCTTCCTCACTCTCTCCCTTTCTCAAGTCTTCCTCACTCTCCCTCCTTCCCTCTACCCTCCCCAAGTCTTCCTCACTCTCTCCCTTTCTCAAGTCTTCATCACTCTCCCTCCTTCCCTCTCTCACCTTCCCTAGTCTTCCTCACTCTCTCCCTTTCTCAAGTCTTCCTCACTCTCCCTCCTTCCCTCTACCCTCCCCAAGTCTTCCTCACTCTCTCCCTTTCTCAAGTCTTCCTCACTCTCCCTCATTCCCTCTCTCACCTTCCCAAGCCTTCCTCACTCTCTCTCCTTCCCTCTCTCCCCTCCCCTAACCTTCCTCGTCCTCTCCCTCGGCCCCTCCCCAAACCGACCGCCCACACTCTCCTCCCCTTTACTTTCCTCCACCTCGCCTTAATCACCTCCGCTTCCTTCCTTTGCCTCCGCCTTACTTTCTTCCAGTCTAACTAAAATAAATTCTCTCTCTCTATTTACATGTTTGTCTTTTTCCATCCAGTTATATCAATGCATCCATCCATATCATACCTGTTTTGTTGCCTCTGTTTTTCCTTTATCATTTTGCTAAGTTTCTATCATACAGTTTCTCGTTATCATCTTCTTACTTGTCCTTTTTTGTTCCCTCCTCCTTCTTCTTCTTCTTCTTCTTCTTCTTTGTCTTCTTCCTTCTCCCCTCCTCCTGGGTATCTTAAGACAAAGGATTTTTCTTACGACACTTTGCTACTTTTAACAAAAATACCAAGAAATCCTCGTGTTACTGAACCTTCCTCGGGGACTCCAAAAGACCTCATTATTCGTTTCCTTCCTTTCCGCTCATACTTTCCTTCGTCTGCACACACACACACACACACACACACACACACACACACACACACACACACACACACACACACACACACACACACACACACACATCGTTTCATATCCTTGTGTCAAACTTTCCCTTCCTTTGCATCTTTACATCACTTACTATCATTTCCATCATCATTACCATCTGTACTGTACTTATTATTATTATTATTATTATTATTATTATTATTATTATTATTATTATTATTATTATTATTATTATTATTACCATCATCATTATCATTATCATCACCACAAGTGTCATCAAACAACGGGTCGTACAATGCACCTACATGCCCCCCCCTCCCCATGCCCGCACCTTCCCCACCTGTAATTAATGGCGGCCTCCCGGCGTGAGATGCATAAATATAATTACATAACTCGGGACGGAGACACGCACATTAATATCA
>NW_026111117.1:405000-410000 GCF_024679095.1 Eriocheir sinensis | reverse complement strand
TCCTCCTTTTACGTAAAGAAAAAAGAAATTAGGAGGGAAACTATTTATGATTTTCTTCCTGCTCACCGAAGCGTATCACACCAAAAACATACCCTGCTTTATATAACAAGAAAACACGTCGATTTGAATAATAAAATGAATTAATACACTTTTTTCTTCTTATGGCGCTGGGGAGTATGAAATGTTAATAAGGAGATCTAAAACAGTGATATGGAGGTGTATTGTTTTGCAACATAATAAAGCAAACATTGATTTGTATAATAATAGATCTGATGCTTTCTTTCGTGCACTCATGGCGGGATATGTTAAAATAAGACCTTGATTGGGACACAACACGGACTTAATGCTGCTTTCTCCCTTTCCCCCAAAACAGCTCAGCGTCTCTTTCACAATGACTGGAGAGGAAAATAATACTATGAGTGGGTCTTCCCTATTCATAAACTACAGCCTCCTTCCTCATGTTTTATCTTTTAATTCCAATAGCGCTTCACTTGATCGACACAGTGTCTTAATCCTGCTTTTCTCCCTTACCCCAAAAAGCCCAGCATCTCTTTCTACAATGACTGGAGAGGAAACTAATATACTGCATTTCAACGAGTGGGTCTTCCTTTTCATCATAAACCACAGCTCTCCTTCCACTTAGATTATAGTTTCATCTTTCACTTGATCGGACACATTTTTAAGGCTTTCTCCCGACACTCCCAAAAGCCCAGCATCTCTCTTTTACAACGATTCTGAGAGCAAAACAACTCTGATTTATATGAGTTGGTCCTTGAAACAGAAAAAAAATACTTAATGAGATTCATCTTTAATTCAGTTAGATAGCACTTTTACTTGGAAAGCGAGACACACACTTAATACTGCTTTCTCCTCACCCCAAAGTTCGTAGCAGACATCTCTTCACAACGACTTGAAAAGCAAAACATGAATGCATATGTAAATGAATTTGCTTTTTCTTCCTCATAAACCACAGCTTCTCCTCTCAACTTAGGGCTCCTAAACAAAGAAATGCATGTATTAGGTTTCTTCGCCTCAAAAATCCACGTCACTTCTTTCTGAAACGCTTCTCAAAAAAACACGAAAAAACTCTCAGCT
The DNA here is from genome assembly GCF_024679095.1 of Eriocheir sinensis. Lineage (NCBI taxonomy): Eukaryota > Metazoa > Arthropoda > Malacostraca > Decapoda > Varunidae > Eriocheir > Eriocheir sinensis. The sequence goes on along the minus strand of NW_026111117.1, from coordinate 408,905 downwards.
TTTTTCTATAATCCGGTCTGCTCTCGCGCCCGGCTGGCAGGAAATGTTTATTAAGACTGCGATGCTGTGGTTTGGCCAATGCGGCGTTACCTGGCCCGAGTGCTTGACTCCATCTACGGCTGCCCGGGGTCGTTGGCTAGCCTCCTCCTCGGCCCTGGGGTCATGGGTCTCATATAAGGCCACGCGTCGCCTATGAATGAGCGCCGCTCTGCGAACACAGACTCCGCTGATGGATTGCCCGACAAGCAGGGATGTGACACACGCCCTCCTTAGCGGCGATCCGGGCCAATACATTGACTTTCTCTTAATTTACTACGCGCGTTAAATCGAACCCCAAAGGGCGGAGGGTCCTGAGCTGTTTGCATGAGGGGCGGGCGCGCGCACACACACACACACACCTACACACACACCTACACACCTACACACACACACACACCTACACACACCTACACACACACACACCTACACACACACCTACACACACACACACTGACACACACACACACACGCACACATACACACACACACACACAAACACAAACACACACACACACACATCACACACACACACACGGGCTTTCAAATCTAAGCAGCTGTTTGAGTGACACGTAATCCCCCTGAAATAAACATGCAGATTTATTGATCTTTGGTCTCGGGAAGGGAAGAGATGAGAGCCAGTTAATCAGACAGAAAGCAAGTGTCGCATAACAAGGATTGGGGTGAGGGGAGCTTAGTTAGGGGGCTCTTGGGGGTGGGAGGGCTGGTGATGTGGGTCAGGTGTGGTCAGGGTGCTGGGTGTTGTACAGGCGGTGGTGTATATTCTGAATCTCTGAAAATGGTATGTGGGTCCCTGAGTAAAACAAATTCGGCTGTAGCTTTCGAAACTAATCCACGGGTTGTTCTGGAAAATACTCTCATTGTGGGATTCTGCATTCAAAAATCACTCCTAAAATGATTCTCCTTAACCTAATCCTAATCCTAACGCAAGCTTCCCCTGTTCAAGCAGTAATGCCACATACCAGTAGAGAGATAGGGAGAACGCGCTCAGGTTAGGTTAGGGAGGCTCACTGGGTGTTTGGCTGAGGGACAAGGCCGAGGCAGTATGAGGTACAATGCCAGACGTTGCACACAATGGTTCCCACACACTGACCTCAATATACGACGGCGAAAACGAGTGTAAACAAGCTCTTAAAATACTCTGGAGACGAAAGTTATGTTCTTTCAGCGAGAGAATAAATAAAAGTTGGTACTCTTAACCCCAAATATATTACACCCACGAGCATTGTAGACTTTTACTCGCACTTTTCAGCATCACTTTTAAGATTACGGTGATTAAGCATTTATTTAAACGTGTCTTTATTACTTCATTTCAGAAGCTATTGGGAGATTTGAGTTATGTTTTTCTTTAGCGAGAGTGCCGGTATCAAATAAAAGCTTGTAATTTCTCTAACCCCAAAATATATTACACCCAATGAGCACATGGCAGACTTCTTTACTCGCACTTTTCAAGCAAAACTTTAGATCCTGGTGATTAAACATTTATTTAAACGTATCTTTAATACCCATTTCTGAAGCCATATTGGTAGAAGAGCCATGGGTTTTCAGCGAGCGAATATATAAAGCTCAGTATCTTAGCCCCAAAATATATTACCGCCACGAACAATGAAGACTTTTCCTCGCAATTTTCAGGAAGACTTTAAGATTTGCAGTGATTAAGCCATTTATTTAAAACGTATCTTTTATTACTCATTTCAGAAGCTATCCACGCAATATGACACAGACTGAGCACTGAGTACACACAATCATCACTGTGTTGAGATATCATGTGCTCGATTATCATTACCATTCACAGTATTAAAAGGAAAAGACTTCCAATTATTATCATTTCCTCCTGTGGTTGTGTTCTTCCTCGCCCTCCCTTTATCAGCGCTTAGTAATGTTTGCAGACCTATCACCATCAGTTAGTATTTTCATGCGTCGAGTGGCTGCTGGAAAGTATTGGAGAAGGTAAACACAATCCTGAACACTGGATATTGTGTTGACATTAGACACTCCCCTTAACTGATGAGTATATATATAACTATTATCATTGTTTAGAGCCATGCGTGTTAACAGTTAATTTTCATCTCCTGTTATACTAGATTTACAAAGATGCGCCCATCGAGGAGTACATCTGATTATCATTATCTGTACAAAAGTATTATAGCATAGTTGACGCGCCCACAGCTAATTCCCTCCTGGATTATCACTGTTTACAAGTGGTCATGTCCTTCCTCCTAACGATCGTCTCTGTATTCTCCATCTGCTGAGTAAGACGTACATGCTCTGCAACGTGGGGTGGGGAGATGCACGAGTTTGCACATGCGTGGGCTGGGCTGATATGGGACGCCCCTCAAGGAGCACATCTTAATTACTGCTTCAGAGGGACTGTAATGTGGGGGAGGGGAGGAGGACTGTGGGGTTGTGGGGAGGGGAGGGTTGAATGTGTGTATGTGGTGGGGTTAGGGGTGGAATGTTTGTGTGGGGAGGGGTGGATGTGTGTATGGTAATGTATGAGGAGCCAAATGTGTGTGTGTGTGTGTGTGTGTGTGTGTGTGTGTGTGTTTTATGTCTACGGCATTTGTGTCCCTACTCTTTTCTGTTCACCTGTCTGTCTGTATGTATATACAATGTGGTATGTATGTTTATAGGTAAGGTATGTGTGTGTTTGTGTGGGACGTATGTATGTGGCAATGAGGAATGGCGGCCAGTGCGTAGTCAGGCTGGTGCATCACGTCCTCTGCCCTCCAAGTGGCTACAAGCTGTTGGTCCAATCATTGCGGGCGAATTAAAGCCTCGAGTGATAATCAGAGGCAATGCTTTGTTTGCTGCCCTGACCTGGCTGCTGCTACAGACCTCAGGCTCCGGTCCGCTGATGCATCGGCCTATCCTCCTCCTCCCTACCTGTCTTATCCACCCACCCTGCAGTATTGGAAAAGGACATCACGTGGATGAAGAGGAGAATAGAATACTGAAAGCAAGAAAATAATGAGAAAAATATTAGATGAGACTAAAGAGGTTGTGAACGGCGAGTAAGGAAGGACCATGTAAGGAAAGAAGAGAAAAGGAGATTACTACGGCTGTTTCGAGTACCATGATGAAGAGGAGAATAGAGAACAATAAAAGAAGGAGAAAAGAATATAAGAAAATATTAGACGAGATGAAGGAAGAACAGGAGAACTGGAGAGAAAGGATTGTTAAAAGTGAGATAGTCGGTTATTCATCCCCAAAATTTCCACAATCACCTTCCTGATTCCATAGCAGGAAAATGACGATTTCTAAAAGTTTCTATCTTATATAATTTCAGACTGCGCCCTTCCTGCCCTCCTGTATCAAGGAACGCTCACACTATTAGAGGATTCAAGATTCATGGATCATTATATTTTTCGTGGCTAAAATGTACTTTAGACCCCAACCGTTCCTTCCTTCACTACCCTCCCTCCTCCTCCCCCCTCCCATTGTATACTTCTTTCTTCTCTCTCGACATCCTTAGTCTGATATCGAACAGAGAGAGAGAGAGAGAGAGAGAGAGAGAGAGAGAGAGAGGAGTCAGCCAGTCAGTTAGTCAACTGCCACTAATGGTTAATTAGTCAGTCAGCCACTCACTCCACTCACTCACTCACCCAGAAGGAAATAAGGGGTTGAAAGCGACTTGCCCTGAATGTGGGATTTGAAAGAAGATAGTCTTCAAACCTCAGCATTTTAGCTTTTCACTGCCTGCTGCCTCCAGGACCCTACTCAATGGGAAGGAAGGAGGAAGCAAGGAGAGGGAGGGGAGGAGAGGGAGGGAAGAGAACAAGGCCGGGTCGAGCTACGAGTATGCAAACACGACAAAGAAACCCAAGAAAAAAAAGAGGTAGATGTCA
>NW_026111117.1:367500-400000 GCF_024679095.1 Eriocheir sinensis | reverse complement strand
GCAGTCAGTCAGTTAGTCGTCAGTCAATTAGTCAACCAGTCAGTCAGTCGTTAATCAAGCAGTCAGTGAGTCAGTCATTAGAGGAAACAAGAACAGTTTTGTGGTGAGGAAGGTGCCGAAAATAGTGTCTGTTGAATGCAGCACTTATATTTACTCGGGATGATGTCAGCAAGGAGAGTCAATTAACAGTTTAATCCGAGCACACGAGTTTAGCAACTAGACGAATACAAATGAATAATAGATAAATTTATACATCATAGATAGACAACTATAATATAAGGTAAGTACAATGTTCCAAGTACGACAATCTCGTATCGCTGGCGAGTCACACGGGCGTGAAGTTGCCAGCTCGTTACAGTCAGCCTGTTATATTTGCCGATCTCCCACCCAAAACCTGTCTCTGGCGCCAAATAACGAGACTCAGATATAGTTATCACTAAAACCGTTGATTCTGATGTGTTTTGGCAATGGTTGCTGTCGAAAACCGGTACATGCACGAGGGCGAGATGATGAAGGCAAGTTATCCCAGCATCGTTTCCAGATTGTCGTACTCGGAGCATTACATTTACCAGCTTCTCCCGCATAAATATCACCAGGAAACATGAATAATAAACCATTTCAACAATAACTACAAATAAATATCGTTATTGTGACCCAGGAAACAGTTTTGGGGATGGAAATTGGGAAACATGAGAAACTGAGTACGACAATCTGGCACCGTTGTACAATAGTCCCAGCCATCAGCTGTTCAGTGTTTGTTTACCTCATATGGGGAGACTGCCCTGCTTCCCTTTGTTATCCCATATCCACGTTCCCCCTTGTTATCCTCGTGCTCCTGGCCTTGTAGCGGTGCCGTGGCGGTGCGTGTAGGCGTTGACATGTAAGCCCCGGTCGTCTACCCTCCGTGCCCTATGGGGTCCGTGGACGGGCAGGTAGTTTGGGTTAACCTGTCCGCTGCGGTTGGCACGGGCTTGGATTTCACTGTTTGCCTAGTATCATTTATATATATAGTTTCATGTCTTTCTCTGTCTCTGTGGTGGATAGTGGAGTGTTTCCCATGTGGTATTGGTGTGCTGGATATCCTCTCCCAAGGTGCAGGACTACATTTTCTTCATTGAATTGTAGCAGCCACTTTTGTTCCACTCCTGTAGCTTGATGAGGTCTTCTGTTAGGAAATGCACATTCAAGGGGACAAATATACTTTCCCATTTCCATTTCAACAGAGTAAATTTTAATGTAAGTGGAATTTTTCCATGTTGAGAATATGCTAACAGCCTCATTTTCATTTTCCATTTCCATCTTGCAGCACTCACGGTCATCGGCACTGCCCATACACTCAGTCCACTCCTGGCGGGGACCTCACCAATGACCTCCATGAAAACAGGGTCCCAGACAAGCCAGTTGGTCTGAAGGGTGAGTGTTTCAGTGTTGTGATTTACATCCTGTGTCCCCTTCAAATTGTCCCTCCTACCTCCTACCTCCTTATCCATCACTTACATTCTTAATTCCCAACAAACAGTATAAACCTAATATATGTGTTGTGCATAGAATTTAGGATAACTTACAGGTACAATACATTTGTATAATTTTGTTTTCATGGTACAAAATATTCATGTTTGGAAGCCATGATAAAACCTACATAGTGATCATGATGGTGGAGTCACTGTGTTATCTGCAGTGTCTTGTGGTCCATTACAGCCGTGGCGCTGACTGACCACATCAGGGTGTGTTGGCAGCCCCCTGCACAGCACAATGTGCTGCTGTGGCTACACCATTGCCTGGGACCAAGGCGTGGCGGACATCTACCCAAGATCGTGGACAGCAAGCAGCACGGTTACATCATTGATAAGCTGGGTGTGTAAGATGATCATTTGTGACTAATTCTCCATTTTCTGGCCAAGTAGTATGCAGACCTGCAGTGTGATTCTCCACAAGACAGGGATTTTGAATTAGCCACTTACATTTGTGTTGGAGCCAAGAGAATGTAAAGATTTTGTTAGCCTGTCAAATGCGATTGGCACGGATTTGCCTTCACTGTTAGTCTGGTAACCTTTCTCTGCCTCTCTGGTGGACAGTGGAGTGTTTCCCATGTGGTATTGGTGTGTTGGATATCCTCCCAAGGTGCAGAACTTTACATTTTCTTCACTGAATTTTAGTAGAAACATTTTGATCCATTTCTATAGCTTGGTGAGGTCTTGGTAGGAAATCCACAGTCAATGGGTTAAATGATATCATAGTTAACCATTTATGGCTGAGTCTGAGTTAACATTACATTCACCCCCCAAAAAAATGATGATGGAGTCCATAACAAGTTTTCATTTAAGCAAAGTAAAGTGAAGGTAGAGATCTTGTTAAGTAGATCATAGTTAAACATTTATTGAGTCTGTTAACATTTCACACACACACACACACACACACACACACACAAACACACACAGAAAAGTATTTACACACCATCATAAAGTTAGCTCTCCATATTGTGAAGACCCTGGACCATGAGAGCAATTATTGAGGGAAAGGAGGTGGTATTCTGAGTTGCCATTTCAGACTCATCATCGTTCAGGCTCATTCTCTGTCTGCCCTGAACTCTCAGATATTTCCTGGTGGTCATAATGTTAGTCAGGTTATTCATTGGTTATCTGTGGCCTGTTATCTGTCTTTCTACCTGTTGTCTGTTAGTCTATCTTATTTGTTATCTGTTCTGCCCAGTTTAACCTCTTGACTGCGGATTTCCTAGCAGACCTCGCCAAGCTACAGGAATGGAACAAAAAGTGTCTGTGGCTACAGTTAGCGAGAGAAAGACCTGGGACTATGTTACCAGGCTACCAGTGAAGCTGCAAAATCCGTGCCACCGCAGCGGGCGGGTTAAGGGTCGTGAAAAATTGTTGTATTGTTACGATTAGGTCCATAAGTTCTCCATCTCCTCAGAACCCAACATGGAGTTTGTGATAAGCCCGCGAGCCTTCAACAACGTGGGTGACGGGCAACCGGTACCAGCAAGTCCGCACCCAGCCAGAGGAGGGAGGAGGTGGTGGCACCCACGCTGGACCCGGGGGTGGGGGTTAAGGCCGTGGGGTTGACGCCCTTCACCGTGGTGCTGGAGGGGGGGGACACCATGCTGAGCCAGAACCAGATGATTTATTTATTTATTTATTTATTATTATTATTATTATTTTTTTTTCAAGGAGGCAACTCAAGGTAAACAAATTGAACAACAATTAAAAGGCCACTAGATGCTGTTCCAAACACAAGCATGAAGAATGGGAGGTCAAAAGAGGTCAGTTTGGTAGTGTTGCTGGGCTGCTTCAGGGAGGGCAGTCGTCAGCTGGAAAATATATGTTTTATCTCATGTTCTTGTGCACTGTGTCACAGACTTGCCACTTGCATCAACACAGCAGCGGAAAAGTTAGTCATTCATCAAGTAACTTATTCACCACTTACACATTCTTGTTTCCCTGCACACTCCTTATTCACCCCATATCCACCTCTCCACATCCTTAATCGTAACTTGCATCCTTCTCCTTCCTACAAACAGCCCTCATTCACCTCTATATCTTCCTCTCTATATCCTTATCCATTACTTACTCATACTCTCATCCCAGCAAACTCCCTTATTCACCTTCACGTCCACCCCACACATCCTCATTCATAACTCATGCATCCTCTTTTCCTGCAAACAGTCCCTTATACACCCTATATCCTCCCTCATACATCCTTATCCTTCACTTACACATCCTCTTTTTCCCAAGCACTCCTCACACCCCTTCCTATCCTCCTGTCATTCATGTCTCATTTCACAAGCCAGTCCTTCATCCAGTGACCTTTCATGTTTTCCCTCCATCCTTGTACCTGACTCCTGTTAATACTGACCTTGACTCCTGTAGTACAACAGCTGCACCACCTTCTCGTCCTCATCCTCCAGCTGCTGTCAACGCCACGGATGTGACCTGCCTCATTGACAGCCCAAGCCATCAACAGTGTGTGAGTTTGCTGTGAAGACCATCAGGGTGAGGCCACAGTGCTGGAAGCCTTCGTTCTTCTTTTCAGTAAATATTCACTCAGTCCTGCAACACTTCTCAAGGAAATCCTGCACAGCTGAACTTTGCTGTGATGAGGCACAGAGAAATTATGACTCATAGTGAGCTATTATTAGTGTTTGAGATATTGATTTTTTCCATTGACCTTTTGCAAATACTTCCAAAAAATGAACCTTATATAATGGTATTAGAAACAGCACAGCAGGGTTGGCAATGATTTAATCAAATTGATTTAATCAAATGATTAAATCATTGATTTTATTTGTATTTTTTCTGAGTAAAATATTCCATAGGTTAAATGATGTGCTCCAAAGATGATAAAGTAAAACAACCTATTCATGTGCAATGATTCATTTATTCTCTTCAAAGTATAAAAAAAGGATTCCTACATTATTATATCCTCCTGCGCTAATGTTGTTAACTTGACATGTTTTTTACTAGGTAAAAAATCAGCCTCCTCTAGTCTTTACTAACTTGGCTGGCAATGTATCATAATAGCAACCAAGGTTTGCAACCAAACTGTAACAGAATAGAAGTAGATATTCTTCTGTATGGTAATAATATAATATTCTGTCATGAAAATGACAACTTCAGGCAACTCTATCTGTCCTAAACCAGCTCCTGTACCAACTACAAACAAGTACTGAACAAGTATGTATCTGGATCCTTGACTGTGCTCAGACTTACAGGCCTAAACTTAAACTTAAAGTAACCTATGGAAACTTATGAATCATATATATATATATATATATATATATATATATATATATATATATATATATATATATATATATATATATATATATATATATATATATATATATATAAATGCATGATAGGGAACTTTGAAGTTTTGTGCCAAAATCACACTTTTCCCACACACTTTTCCCCATCAGGTTTGGTGAGTCCCCTATAGCCTGGTGGCCTCCAACAACTGCTGGTGGCCTGGCTGTCCTGGCCTCCCTGGCCAGCCGTCCACCACCACCTCACCTGCAGCTGCTGCAGCGGAACAATGGGAGGATCACAGGTGAGCTGATGGGTTACCAGGATGGCATCTTCAAATTATAGAAATAAAAAGAGTCAGTGTGCCAAACCACAGTGATGTACTAGACTGCATAGTTAAGGAACACACCTTCACTGACATGGAAAAGACCTGGATATATAGTAAATAAACAGTGACTTAGGTCATGGTGGTGGCGTGGGCCAGGCAGGAAGCAAGAACCATGCATCCTGTCAGCCACTATAAATACAATTTGCCTGAGCCACTACTGGCTGGGGTCATCCAAGATGCCCCTCCAAAGAGCCCATTGAGCTATGGGCAGCACTTAACCCAGTAGCTGCAGGGATCATGTTTCTGAAAGGCCACTCTAAGCACTGCCTTGGGCCAACCATCAGGACCCACCGGGAAGAAGCCTACCGGCGCAATAGGCCGCGACGTAAAAAAGAGAGAGAGAGAGAGAGAGAAAATCATCACTCAGGCAAACCATTTTATAATATATATCAATGCATTTGTGATCAGTTTATGCATCATCTATTTAGGCCCGTCGCTGCTACACGGTAAAGCCACAAATTTTGCCTGTCACTGGTACACGGTTAAAAAAAAGATTATTGAGGGAGTAATTTTGTTTGTTCCAGGCTACGTGATATTCTCACCATGGACCAAACTGTCGGTGACTGGGTGATGGGGAAGTGACGGAGACTGGCTCACCTCACTGTCCATGGACTGACGCCTTCAAGGAAGTATTTACACAAGATGCACTCTCACAATGTCAAAGGTTTTGGTCCATTCTCCTCCGTGGAAAGCTTCAATGACTCTTCCAGGTAAGGAAGTGTTAGTTTTAGGAGCCGTCATTGCTGTGGTGCATCAGTCACTGTTCTCCCAGTTATGCACATGTTGTGTCCCACCACACTAATCCTCATCATCAGCCCTCCTCCCTGAGGCTGACTTGAGGCAGCCCACCATGCTGCTGTGGTGTTGGCATCAGTCACTGTTCTCCCAGTTATGCACATGTTGTGTCCCACCACACTGTCCCTCATCATGGAGCACTCCTCCCTGAGGCTGACTTGAGGCCCATTACCTGCATGCTGTGTGCTGTGGTGCATCAGTCACTGTTCTCCCAGTTATGCACATGTTGTGTGCCACCATACTGTCCCTCATCATGGAGCACTCCTCCCTGAGGCTGACTTGAGGCCCATTACCTGCATGCTCTGTGAATGTCACTCTGGCTCTGTGGGCATGTGGGTAAACCCTGCTTGCCAGGTTGTTTCTGTAAGACACAATCCTTAGTAAAGAGTGTGCCCAGAAAGTTGGGTTAGAGCAGGCTGATGGATCCTGCTGGGAGGTACATGGTATGGGAAGGTGCCTGCATGGGGACCTGCACAGAGGAACCCCAAGAATGGTGTCATAGTTTAGGTGAGGCAGGCTGGCAGAGGCCCCCATTGATTGACTGATTGATTGCCAATGTTAAATATATTATACATCCGCTCCTGTGTTCCAGCTGTTGACAAGAGCATCGGTGAGCCCCTGGCTGGTGTGTGGAGCGAGAGGCCTGATTGTGTTGGTGATCGCTGGCGTGGCAGGAGCCATGACCAGCTGGGGCCTTCTTGGCCACCACACTGTACTGCTGCGGGTCAAGGCTGGAGCCCAGGCCAAGCATTGTGTAAGGTGGCAGGACAGTTTCTTGTTGGTGTGTTTCATCCCATGACTCATTTCAGCAATCCTTTTACACTGACTGCAGGAACTTTTATTCACTTTGTAATATGGAGAACAAGGCTGCAAGGCATAGTCCACAAAGACTTAAGTTTGCCAAGATTAGAGAAAGAAAAAAAAAGGTAAACTTGTTCATAGGAAATGTTCAAGATGGACTTTCATTTTGTGCTATACATAGTTGCAGGGTAACAAGTGACCTCTGTTTGTGATATCTGTGTCTCTTGGTGGAGCAGCTAACACGTGTTTCTAACTTGTGATTGCTTGCAGTGTGCTGGCTGGGAGCTATTTCTTTAAATTAATTCAAATATGCTTTGTTGAACTCAAACCTCATACCTTAACATCCATCCTGTTTTGAAGATTGCATGTGCCCTTCCATCTCCTCTGGACAGCCCCAGAGGTACAGCAGCAGCACTCAGTAGTATTTAGCAGCTAGTAAGATGCATCACTCCTTGCAGTGTTGGCGGCAGCTGCAGGAGAGCAACAAGCCTGGCGTCCAGCCTCCAGACCTGTGGATCCATCACGGCCACTTGGAGCTGAAGAACTTTGACAAGGGTGAGCGCAGCAACTCCCCCAACCACGCCTCCATCATCCAGCACACAGGTGGGTGTCTTTGTCAGTCACTGAACAGTGTGCAGCACATGGGAGTCCTGTCATTTGTGTGGTATTTTTTGTAATATTTGGTTGCTGGTGTTTTGTTGCCAGTCACTGCTGCGTTGTAGTGTGCCAGTGACGCCACACACAACCTTACACAACCCACGGACACTCCAGTATGAGAGTCATCACACATTACAGAGTTTCCATCTATCTCTATCCAGACACTCCCTTCTTGTCTGCTCAAAGTTTCTCAAAGATCTTTCCCCCCTCTCCCTAACGTACTCTTGCACCCTATCCCTCCATTTCACTGGAGGTCGTCCTCTAGCATTCCCTCCCTTTATCTCACTCACATACACCCTTCTGGTCATCTTACTCTCCTTCATTCGCTCCATGTGGCCAAACCACTTTAAAGTCTGTCGCTTCACTTCTTCCACCACTCCACACTTCTTCCCTTCACCCCTGTGACAAATTCCAAAACGCTCGTACACACTTTCATTACTCATTCCATCCATTCTACTCACACCACAAGCACTTCTCAAATAACCCATTTCCAATGCCTGCACTCTAGACCTCTGACTTTCATTCCAGGCCCTCGTTTCACTTGCATATGTGAGGGTTGGTACTATTATTGTATTTCTCAAATCCCTCTTTACCTCCATGCTCACACTTCTGCCATTCATGATTTGTCTCAAAGACCCTACCACCCTTCTTCCTTGCAATGCCCTTTCTCTTGTCACTCTCTGCACCACCATGCTTACACATAACTGATCCAAGAGCCGCGGGTCACTCTTCTCAAATGCTCTGAAACCCAGTTCCAGGTTGACCCTGGGCTCATAGAGTCTATACTGTTCTGCACTGTGTCTCAGTAACATGGTGGTGTCCAAATGAAAATCCTGTAGAATATTTCTCAAATATCCAGGTTTACCAAGTCGCGTTGCTTGATAAGTCAAGACACATATTTTGTAGACTATTCGTGCCTTGATGGGCAGCCAATGCAAGTCTATAAGTGCAGGTGTTATTCTCTCACAGGGGGCAGACCCTTTGTTAGCCTTGCAGCTCTGTTCATGACAAGTTGTAGTTTCTTCAGTAGATATTTAGGAAGGCCATAATAAAGTGAGTTACAATAATCCAGCTTTCTATTTACATGATTATATATATATAAGCATCTTCATAGGCTTATCATCCAGGTATTTCTTGACAAATGCAATATTTCTGAGATGGTAGCCTGCCGTTCTCACCACCTGACTGATCTGTTCTTTGAATGGTAGAGTGCAGTCAAGTATCACACCTAAATCTTTGACTGACTTTTTTACAGTCATAGTGTCATCTTTTATCCGAAGTGGAAATATCTAGCCTCCTGACATCCTTGTTCTTCCCCACAATCAAGCATTCAGTTTTATCCTCATTCAGCTTCAATTGCTTAGAATTCATCCATTTCCTCACATCATCCATAATTCTGCTCAGCTTATCTTCAGTGTTTTCCACATCACTCAGCGACAAATAGAACTGTGTATCATCAGCATACAGTTTAAAGTCAACTTCATGCCTTCTTAGTAAAATGTGAAAGACTGATAGTATAAACACAGAATAAAATTGGACCCAGTACACTTCCCTGGGGGACTCCTCTTTGCAAAAGTTTATGAGTGGAGAACGATTTACCTATTTGCACACAGTAAGTTCTGTTCAAGGTAACTCCTCAGATAATCCAGCGCGCCACCTCAATTCCAATATTCTTGCAATCCTGAAGCAATAGACTGTGCTCCACCGTGTCAAACGCAGCACTCAAGTCTAACAAAATCAGAACACCACACTTCCCTTCATCCATAAGCACAAGCAAGTTGTTTACCACCAAACAGAGAGTAGTTTCAGTTGAGTAAAGCCTCTTGTAGGCAGATTCATTATCCGGTAAAGCCTGCACCACTAGCAAATGCTCCATTAGCTGATTTAAGATCACATTTTCAAGTATCTTAGATAGAAACGTCAAGTTGGATACTGGTCTAGAGGAACTAAACACTGTGGGTCCAGTTTACCTTTAACGATAGGTTTCACGATCGCCGCTTTCTCACCTCAGGAAAGTCTTGTTTTCGATACTAGTGTTAACCATCACAGTCATAATATTTAAGAAATCACTAAAGTTTCCACTTTAATGATGTCACTTATCGGCAAGGATCGTCATCACAGTACGTCAGGTTCACCTGTGTATGATAGTTTCACTACAGCCACTTCCTCTTGTTGATAGCTTAACTTTTTTTCTGGTACTGGAGTTTCCACAGCTGATCCATGGTTACCGCGGTCGCATCTAAAGTTCATGATAACTCTCTCAATTTTCTTGTCAAAAAAGTCTAAAAACTTATTTGCCAGCACTTCATCCGAGAAACCATCCTGAAGCTTGTTAACTTTTCTGTTTCCAGTCAAACTGTCAAGCACCTAATATAATTTATTGATGTCAGGCCCTGCCTCCACAACCTTATTCCGATAGTATTCTTTTCCGTTTTATCCATAGCTGGGCACGATAACAGAAAACCTTATTCCTGATAACCGATAACTGATAATGAAAACCTTAACGGCGATAACTGATATTCGTTAACTAGAGACAAATATAGGCGATAACCAATAACCGATACCCGATATAAATCCACAATTCCGATACTAGCTATTGATAAGTCCGATAGGTGAAAACGATACTATATTGATATTTCAGATAGAACAACATTGATGAATTCAAAATTTCATTATCTGTAGTTTAGAAACTTACAAAACCTTAAAACCACACGTTGACACATACATATGGACGTTAATACTAGAAATTGAATATTGACTGGTATAGTTATTTGGCGTCCTCACTGTCGTAATTGTTTACATAACATTGGTCTCAGGGCATGCATGCGTAACAGCGTCGTATAGTCTCACAGAGCTGTTTTACAGTAATTAAGAGTTGCTGGAAGGTTGAATAGACATATAGTTCTTCGTTGTTTCTGTGAACGACACTCTGTACGAATTGTATTTATATGTACAGAGTGTACGTCGTTCTAGAAACACCGAGGATGGTGGTACTGTATGTTTGATTCAGCTTTCCAGCAACTCTTAATGTGTTAAAAAAGCATTGTGAGACTGTACAGGTCTACACTTAATGGTCTGAGCATGCGCAGTTCACGAGACCAGTGTTTGTAAACAAAAGCGCCAGCTTTTGACGATGGGACACCAACAACACAACACCGGGTATTCAGTATCATGGCATGGTCACAAACGAATATGGAATATCAAATTTGAGGCAGTGAATAATCATTTTTGGGGCAAAGTTAAATGATTTTTCTCTATGATATATTGATTTTTGAGTAGCATAAAAAAATAACATAGTGTTTTAATTTTCATGATCTAAGTATGAAATCTCATCACCGAAGATATTTCATACCCCGAAGTTTTTTCATACAACACCGGGCCACGCATGCGCAGTAAGGAGACGACGTTTTTTTCTAAGAGGCGGAAAAAAGTAGCGATTATCGCTAGTTGGGTTACAAAAGTAACGAAGATACCGATATATATTTAAACAAGTAGCGGATGGTCGATAATCCGATTTTGTTATCAGTGATAAAGTATCGCAATAACTTATCGCGATAATGCCCAGCTATGGTTTTATCACAAGCCGGTTTTCTTTGTTTCTTGCCTCCTGGTATGCTCTTCTTGCCTCATCTGTTTTTTGCATAAGCCACAGTCTTTCTTTTTTCTTCTTCTCTCTTTTTGCCCACAGTATTTCCACATTAAACCAAGGTGCATGATCTCTCAACACTATCTCCTTTTCACTCAGAGGACAGAGGCTGTTATACTCATCTTTAGCTAAACCATTATATAGCTTAACCAGGCAGGTAGCACAATTTCCACGTAACACCGAGCCGTGTTCACAGATTTCACGACAATTAATAGTAATTTCCTGTATTACAGAGTTAATCAATATTTGGTTGAAAATTCTTTCGCAATCTGAACGTAATCTTTTTCTCTGCACTGCTTCCTTTATGTATGAAATTTCAAAGGTTACCAATTTATGCACCGGGACATACAACATATTTCATCAACACACCCCCTTGCACTAGATCACCGTCTATATCGCTGAAAACCAAGTTCAGCACATGACCCCTAAAGAAGTCATCTCGTTCACTTTATTAATCAGGTTGAAGCTGTCCATCATCTCAATGAAGGCCATGGCAGAAGAATTTTCAGGATCATCAATCCATAGATTAAAGTCACCACAGATGAACACATTTGCACTCACCATATCCACAGACTCCAAAGTGTGCGAAATTCATCAATAAAGACCTCTGCTCTTGTATCCGGAGGTCGATACACCACAATAAAGGTGCATTTCCTTCTATCAATTTCACAGATGACTTGCACTAATTCAAAGGTATCCCACCTTTCTGATGCTTTTCTCCGAATCTTCTTAAAAGAATTCGAAAGAAAGATCCCGACACCACCACCCTTCTTGTCTCCTCGGGACATGTATAAAGGTTTGAGTACATGCGGAATGTACAATTGGAGTAGGCCTAGATCTGTACGTATGTCAAAACTGCCAGTCTGATTAGGCATTACAGTATTGCTTTAAATAGAATTTGTTTAAGTTTTTGAAAGGCATCCATAAGTGAACACTTTTGAGTTTGAGACTATAAGGAAGTTGGTGTTTTTAACTGTTTCAGATATCAATATTCAACAGAAAGGACATATTTTATCAAATTAATTGAATATTTAGTTCCATATATTTTTCATGAAAGTTGATGTTCCTTTTGTTACAAAAATTCAGAAGAAAGGGAAGCTGTCTAATATTACTAGTCTAAAAGAAGGGGATACCTTTTGGAAAATTAATTAATTGTTTAGTTTTACATTCTGTTCATTAGGAGACACAAATTTGATTGTGTTCCTCTATTTCACATCAAGAGAGATTTATAGGGTATAGTTTTCAAAAAGGGAATACATATATTTTTATAAAGTGAAAAAACTATTTTCCTTATGTTTCTGTGAGTTTTATTATTGTAAGCCAGAGTGTGGTAGAAGGTTCACCTAGTGGCGTTTTACCCCACATGCAGTGGGTAAGAAGCCCCCTTATTATTTTTTTTAAATTGTCATTATAGAAAGGTGTAAATCATAATGAGTGGATATGATATATACCATAGATAGGCCTTAGCCTAAGCTTTCAACAGAGTTTTTTTTTTAATTCTATTGCAAAAAATGTGGCTACAACAGGCAATCTCTCTTAAGGGGGGCAACTTACCCCACCTTACCCTATTACGAATTTGGGAAGAGTATTAAAAGGCAAGCATTTTGCACATCAATCAGTCTTTTCCAATTTGCAGGAGTCGCGTCACATCACAATGGGACCGAAAAAGGACGAGAAGGGACAAGACAAGAAGAAAAGGTCTTCTGCTGCCGCTGCTGCCTCTCCTGATGATGATGAGCAACAAGAAGACACTCAAGAACAACCTGCCAAGAAAGTGAAGGGACGATCCAAGAAGAGGTCATTGTCTGCTACCGGGAGACACCCTCCTCCAGCCCTCTTGCGTCACCAATCCACTTGACACAGGAGCCCCAACCTGGTCATGATGATGCTGGGTGTGTCTTTTTGTTCAAAATCGGGAGCAAATTTTGAGGAGATTTGAAACTCGTAGTAGATCCGGAGTTATCGGTGTAGTTCGTCGTACATTGTAGTACTTCGTACTTACAAATCGGGACAGTTGGTGTGGTTCGTGATACTGTAGTACTTCGGCTCCAAAACTCGGCGTACTTCGGGAGAAAATCAGGTGAAATCGTAGCACATCGTAGTACGTCGCAGCACTTCGGGAAATAATTCGGTGTACTTGGGAATATGCCCTCGAGGTCGACCGAACGCCTGAGATGAAAAGATAAACAAATTTTCGTAGTGATTTGGGAAAACGCTGTCTCGAGGTACTACGATTTTTTTTGTGATTCGGCGGTAGTTTGGTCGCTGCTCTCTGTATTCTTTCCAACTTTCTAATTTCTTTCTTCAATGTAGGTGACCACACTAACGCTGCATATTCCAGTCTTGGACGTATCATCGATGTTATTAGTTTCTTCACCATTTCTTCGTCTAGATATGTAAATACTGCTTTTATGTTTCTAAGAAGATTGTATGTTTCCCCAGTTATCCGATTTATATGCTTTCCAAAGGATAACTTGTCTGTTATTGTCACTCCCAGATCCTTTTTCTAGTTTTTTCATGATTCTTTCGTTACTCAGAGAGTAGTTCTCGATATTCGTCTGCTGCTCTTACCAAACTCCATCACACTACACTTCTCTGTATTGAATGTCATTTCCCATTTGCGTGACCATTCGCTTATTCTATCGAAATCCTGACTCAAGGCTACACAGTCTTCTGCATTAGCCACCTCCTCATTAGTTTAGCATCATCAGCAAACATATTCATATAGCTTGTCACCCCTTCTGTCATGTCAATAATATCTTGTTATGCCGGACGTATTACTTGGGTTCCGTGTCGCCGTCACAAGACTCCGTGGGAGGGAGATATAAACACTTTGCACAGCTTCTGTAGTTTAATATTCTTCCTTAGTAGTACCCTTCACTCTGACTCTTCACTGACCACTAGCTTACTATGACTGACTGCCCTCTTGCCTCTCTTCTCCTATATATATCCAGAACAGCACAGTCTAGAATGTTACAGTATATTTTAGATCATACAAGAACATTTAGCAAAATATATGCGAGTTGGCAACACTTCCTGCCTGGCGCCTGGCCGCGCCCCGCGGGGCGCGGACGGCTAGCCTTGCTCCCCGCCCCCTTGCTCGCTTCTCCGGGAGCCTTCTTGAGGCCTCTGGTCGCCGGGGGACGCGTCCAGCACAACACTATCCCCCCCTCTTAATTGTGATCGTCCCGATCACACACTTAACTATATACAAACGTAAGGGAATTAATCAAAAACATAATAATCGTCGTATCGCTGTGGACGCCTGCGTTGTCTCTGTCTTCTGCTCGGTGCCTCCTGCGCGTCTGTCTCCTGGTGCGCCTCGTCGTCGTCCGCTTCTTGGGGTGTCCCTGGAACATCTGCCGAAGCCGGGAGGTTATCTCCCTCAGCTGAAAGGTCCAGAAGGCCTATGTCGTCGTCGACCTCCTCTCGGTCCTGGACGTCCCTTGCGTTTTCGTCGGCTGTCGTCTGTAGTTGTTCCAGGTGTAGTTTCCCGGACCGTGGTACCTCCATAGGCGGTTGACGTGGACAACTTTCGGCTTGGTCCTTTCCGTTCTCCGGATTCGGTAAGTCACATCGGAGAGGCGTTCTAGCACAGTAAAAGAGCCTTCCCAGGGGCTCTGTAACTTTGGAGACTGTCCTTTCTTCCTCTGCGGGTTGTAAAGCCAGACCTTCCAGCCGTTCCTCTAGTTGACGGGCAAAACTGGAGGCGTCCCTTGGAAGGCTTTCCCCAGGAGGCCTTCCTGTCAGTAGGTCCACCGGCAATCGCAGCTCACGTCCAAACATCAGCTTTGCCGGTGAATACCCCGTAGTCTCGTGGGCGGCAGACCTGTAGGCCATGAGAAGCGCAGGCAGCTTCTGATCCCATGAAGACTGATCATTGTTGCACTGCTTGGCCAACTCCTGGCCCAACGTCCAATTAAACCTCTCCACCATTCCATCTGACTGTGGGTGCAGAGGGGTGGTCCGGGTCTTCTTGATACCCAGAAACTTGCAGCACTCAGCAAGGACTGTTGACTCAAAATTCCTTCCCTGGTCGGAATGGAGCTCGTTAGGCACACCGAAGCGACAGAAGAACTCCTCCACCAAAACCTTAGCGATGGTAGTGGCTTCCTGGTCAGGGATGGCGTAGGCTGCCAGCCACTTGGTGAAGTAATCCATTGTGACGCAGATGTACCTATTTCCGTTCGTCGTCAGAGGCAAGGGTCCTGCTATATCCACTGCCACCCGTTCCATGGGGGCTCCAACCTGGTATAGTTGCAATGGGGCACGGTGACGCTTCTGGGGCCCTTCTTGCACAGCACACCAAACACGCGTGACACCATTCTTCCACGTCCTTCCTCATGCCAACCCAGTAGAACCTTTGGCGCAGGCGACTCAGTGTCTTCTTTACCCCTAGGTGTCCGCTGGTGATGTTGTCGTGCATTTCTTTCAAGACGCCTTCCCGTGACTTCACAGGTAGCACCGTGGACCAGTAGTGGTCAAGACCATCATGAGAGACCCAGCGTCGCTGCAACACCCCGTCGTCTATCCGAAGAGTGTCCCACTGAGTCCAGTAATTCTTGGTGGTAGGGCTTTCTCTCGAGATTACTTCCCACCCAGGTCGCGTTGACGATTGACTCAGCCACTCCATAATTGGTCTCAGATTTCGGTTCTCCCGCTGCAGTTTTCCCAAGTCCTCCCATGGCACTTCCGCTGTCTGTTCCACTGTGGTGCGGCGGCACATATTCTGACGCTTTCCTCTGGAGGCAATGTTGAAACTCAGGTAGGCAGGGCGCTGGCCTGCTGTCCGCGTTACCGTGTGTTAGCCCAGATCGGTGCACAATAGTGTAGTGATGCTGCTCTAGTTTACCTATCCAGCGAGCAAGCTGGCCCTCAGGGTTTTTCAGTGACTTCAACCACCGCAATGCAGCGTGATCCGTGCGGATGGTGAAAGTTGCACCGTACAGGTAAGCATGGAAAAAGTCAAGGCTCTTGACTACTGCCAGTAGTTCTTTCGGGTCACGCAATAGTTTTTCTCGGCTGGGGTGAGCTTCTTGCTGAAGTAGGCCACAACCCGTTCCATGTCGGCACATGCCTGGGACAGCACCCGGCCACCAATCCCCTCATCACTGGCATCACAATTCAGTATAAAAGGCTTAGAGGGGTCTGGGTAGGTGAGTACGGGCGAGCTGATAAGGGCCTCCTTGAGCTTCTCAAAGGCAACCTGAGTTTCCGCTGTCCACTCAAACTTGCGCCCCTTCTTCGTCAGGAGGTGCAGTGGTGCAGCAATCGTAGCGAAGCCTTTTACAAACCTGCGGTAGTATGAGCACAACCCGAGGAAGCTCCGCAGCTCCTTCACGCTGGTGGGTGTCGGCCAGTCCCTTACCGCAGCCACCTTCTCAGGATCAGTGCGTATACTCCAGCCTCGCTCACGTTGTGTCCCAAGTATTGGACCTCCTTTGGAACAGACAGCATTTCTTCGGGCTGAGCTTAAGGTGTGCAGCTCTAAACCGGGCGAAAACCTCTGATAGCCTTTCCATCTCCTGCTCGAAGGTCTGGCCAAAGACAATCACGTCGTCGAGGTAGATGAGTGCCGTCTTCCAGTGAAGTCCTCCAGCACCCTCTCCATCAGTTGCTCGAACGTGGCCGGCGCGTTGCACAGGCCAAAGGGCATGACCTTAAACTGCCACAGTCTGAGTGTGTCCCAGGGTGCTGGGCTCCTGCCTCCACGGCCTCCAGGGGCAGTGTAACAGAGATGAACACTGAGGCCATGCACACCAAACTTTACTTTTGACCTGGCCTAAGGATATGGGATGTCTGGATTTAACTCTACAAGAACACAACTAAATAAGGATTGGTGTACAGCAGCCGGGCTGCTCAAGTGGTGGCCGCAGTCTGCATCTGGACTTTGTGAGTGTTGCGGCTGGACCCCCGGGCCGGGCGTTGGGAGTACAGGAATGTAATAACATAACATGAAGGACGTGTAATGGACTGTATGAGTCTTCTGAGATTATCTTCCTTCCTTCCTTTCTTCATTTTTCAGAGCTGTGGACAAAGACGTTCATTAATATACCTAGTGTTCTCATTATTATTGTTATTATTATTTTATTATCATTATTCTTTCTTATTCTCTTTTCTTCCTTCTTGTGTCTCTCTTTATCATATTTTCTCTCTCCTCCTTCCTTCCTATATTTCCTTTCCTATTTTGTTATTTTTCTTTTTTTAAAATTTCCCTTCCCTTCCCTTTCCTTTACCTTCCTTTCCTTTCCTTTATCTTCCTTTCCTTTCCTTTCCTTCCCTCTCCTTTCCTTTCCTTTCCCTTCCTTTTCCTTCCC
This sequence comes from Eriocheir sinensis, assembly GCF_024679095.1. NCBI lineage: Eukaryota > Metazoa > Arthropoda > Malacostraca > Decapoda > Varunidae > Eriocheir > Eriocheir sinensis. Next base: position 382,636 of record NW_026111117.1, on the reverse strand, counting down.
TTCCCTTTCTTTTCTTTCCTTCCCTCTCCTTTCCTTCCCTTCCCTTCCCTTCCTTTCCTTTCCCTTCCTTTCCTTTCCTTTCCTTTCCTTTCCTTTCCATTACCTTCCTTTCTTTTACATTCCTTTCTTTTACATTCCTTTCTTTTACCTTCCTTTCCTTTCCTTTATTTCCTTTCCTTCCCTTCCCTTCCTTTCCTTTCTCCTTTCCTTTCCTTTCCTTTCCATTACCTTCCTCTCTTTTCTTTCTGTCCTTCCTTCCTTTCCTATCCTTTCCTCCACTCCTGACAGTCCGCCCCGAGCTGCCCCTCCCCTTCCAAATCCCCCGGCAGGATGGATCAACTTTCCCCGCAAGCCCCGGCCCCTTCCCCCAAAAAGGAGCCCCCGGACCCCCGCCCACCAGCCCCGAGGGGAGTCCTACATCAAGATCTCCAACCTCATAAAAGTCCCCAACCTCCTCCATGAAGAGTGATGCCCCGCAGGGAATCAACACTCTAGCCCCGCCCCCCCCCCGCCACACCCACCACCCCCCCCCCCCCCGTACAGTGTGAGGGTGCCCCCATATCCATCCCACACAAACAACGTCTTATGTTTCCTTCCTTTGTTTACATAGCTCAGGTTTACTCAGTATACATCTATGCCTCAGTGTTCAGTTTGTAATTAAATGTAGTAACCCTTAGAATGTTAGCTAGTCAGAGCATAGCAGATCCACTAAGAAGCCAGCCAGACAGTTCTCAAAGTAATCTGACCTCCTCACTATTCTCTCCTATGTAAACTAACCCAATTCCTTCTTATATTACTCTCACAAAGGTAGGCGGTGGCTGAGTGGCTAGTGTGCGGGCCCAGCATTCACTGCGTGCTGGACAAAGCATTTTTTTTTTTTTTTTACAGCTTAGGAGACAGTTCAAGGGCACAAAGAAATATATAAAAAAAAGCCCACTACTTACTGCTCCTGAATAGAGGTCAAAGGAGTGTCCAAAAAGAGAGGTCAATTTCGGGAGGAGAGGTGTCCTGATACCCTCCTCTTGAAAGAGTTCAAGTCGTAGGCAGGAGGAAATACAGATGAAGGAAGATTGTTCCAGAGTTTACCAGCGTGAGGGATGAAAGAGTGAAGATGCTGGTTGACTCTTGCATAAGGGGTTTGGACAGTATAGGGATGAGCATGAGTAGAAAGTCGTGTGCAGTGGGGCTGCGGGAGGGGGAGAGGCATGCAGTTAGCAAGTTCAGAAGAGCAGTCAGCATGAAAATATCGATAGAAGATAGAGAGGCAACATGGTGGCGGAATTTGAGAGGTAGAAGACTATCAGTATGAGGAGGAGAGCTGATGAGACGAAGAGCCTTTGACTCCGCTCTGTCAAGGAGAGCTGTGAGGGACCCCCACACGAGATGCATACTCCATATGAGGGCGGACAAGGCCCCTGTAAATGGATAGCAACTGTGGGGGGAGAAGAACTGGAGACAGTACAGAGCGCCCAGCCTCGAGGAAGCTGATTTAGTAAAAGATGAGATATGAAGTTTCTAGTTGAGATTTTGAGTTAAGGATAGACCGAGGATGTTTAGTGTTGAGGAAGGTGATAGCTGAGTGTTGTCAAAGAATAGGGGATAGTTGTTTGGAAGATTGTGTCAAGTGGATAGGTGGAGAAACTGTGTTTCTGAAGCGTTGAAGGACACCGGGTTCCCCTTGCCCCAATCGGAAATAATAGTAAGGTCTGAGGCAAAGCGAATCCCCACGCTACCACCTGGGATTTTTTAGTCACCGGCGAGTGGCCTAAGACTACCCACGTGCTGTCCTGAAGACCACCCATCAACCCAGACTCTAGAATAAATCGTTCAAGTGAATCAAGAATGAGTTCCAGGGGGGCAACATGAGCCAAGAATTAATGGCGCCACTATGAAAATTGCCTGTGTCATGGTGGGCTTGGGCCAACCACCAGGCCCCTGAAGAAAGCCCATGGGAGCTATAGGCGAACATGCAATTAAAAAATAAATTAATAAATGAAAAATAAAAAATAAAAAAAACATTTCCTTTATCTCGTCACAGCACAGTAGGTTCATTAGTTAACAAGCTGCCCATTTACTTCTGACTTCATTATACTCTCTAACTGCATCATTTGTGACCTATACTCCCCGGTGTTTAGTTCACGTATAAATCATGTACAAATCTTGCTCTCCCACAGTTCCTTCAGCCAGTAGCTAATACAACAACATTAACAAGCTCGCCATGACATTTGTAGGTAATTTTCTCCACCAGTAATTAGTGTTGTATATCCCCATTTTCAGTTCACAAAAAAATCTTGCTCCCCCACAGTTCCTCGAGGCAGCAAGTCCCCGAACAACATCTTAGAGGACAAGTCAGCCACGGCAATCTTGGTTGACTCTGTGCCTTGTCTGGCAACGGCTTGCTTTGATTAACCTTTTAGACTCGGGACAAATTAGAGAAGGTTTACATCATTTTAGTCAGCAAGGAGGCCTGGCTATGTCTGGTATGCAGTGTTTCCCTTCCATAAACACTCCCTCTAGTGCACCTCTCCGGCACATAAACTACTTAACGTTAAGGAATGTGTGAGCCAATTGGTGAGGACTTTAATGGTAAAGTCTTGCTCTGGCCTGACTATGCACTGGGTCTGATAGTGTTGCTTCCATTCTATGATACACCTAAATGGTCTTATTACTGACCACTATGGCATGACCTGGGACTAATGTCTTACTGTTATATGGATTCATGTATGTATGCATGTATGTTCTAATAATCTCTCTCTCTCTCAAAAGTCAATTTAAATATATCTGTCACTTACAGGCCTCCGGGGCAATCACTCGATGCCGATCTTGAAATGTACAGCGTCTTAAGGCAATCACTTAATAACAGCGACTCTCTGATACTAGGAGACTTTAACCCCCCCCATATCGACTGGGCGACACTGTCGGGTACAGAAGGTGAGTCCCATAGAATGATTGAATTTCTAGAGGAAAATTATCTAAGCCAAATGGTTTCTGAACCAACTCGACAAAATAACATACTTGACCTTGTTATAGCGACCCAAGATAACCTAGTCAGTAATGTCACGGTAGGAGAACACCTCGGTTCCTGCGATCATAAACTAGTGCGCGTTGACATTAGAGCTCAAACATCGGTGACTGAAAATAAAGTAAAGGTGCCCAATTTCAAAAGAGCCAACTTCGTAGAAATCCGACGAAAACTAATAGATATGCAACTATCAGATGACGGCAATGTAGAGGACGCCTGGCTAAGCTTTAAAGATCACTTACTCAGCAGGACACATTTGTCCCCTTGTGCGAGAAGCGAATTAACACTAATAAAAGTCCACCTTGGTTTAATAGCGAAATTAAACACTCAGTCAAGGAGAGAAAATTGTCTTACAGGTTAAAGAAAGAGCAAAGCACGCCCGAAAACATTAGACTTTACAATGATGCCAGGCAACGAGTAAACAGATTAGTGCGTCAGGCAAAGCGTAGATATGAAGAAAATATTGCAGCCAACTGTAAAAATAATCCGAAATCCTTCTTCAGTTACATAAACAACAGAAAGGCGATCAGAAGTGGAATTGGACCTTTAACAAACAGCGACGGTGCACTAGTGACTGACAGCCAACACGTTGCAAACCTATTAAACAATTACTTTTCCTCGGTGTTTAATAATAACAGTCCTCCCACCACCACCAACAACACCAGTACTAATGTAAATCCCGAGCATGCATTGTCTAACTTTGAAATAAAACCCGATGAAGTCCTCAAAGCCCTCAAATCACTTAAAACAAATAAAAGTCCTGGACCTGACAAAGTATATCCAACTCTGCTGAAAGAAACAAAGAGCGAAATACTCTCCTCCCTCACAACCGTATTCAATATGTCCTTGCAACAAGGCATCGTGCCTTCAGATTGGAAAAAGGCTAACGTGACACCGATTTTAAGAAAGGAGACAAAACATTACCAGGTACTTACACGCCCATTAGTCTAACTTCAGTTGTATGTAAGCTACTTGAGAGCATAATTAAAGACAAAATTGTGAATTACCTTGAAAGCCACTCATTAATTGGGGACTCACAACATGGTTTCCGAAACAAAAGATCCTGCCTATCAAACCTATTAACCTTTTATAACGACCTCTTCACTGTTTATGACGTAACCAAATCACTGGACGTAGTCTATCTTGATTTCCAGAAAGCGTTTGATAAAGTCCCGCATCATAAATTACTTTACAAATTAAAGCAAATAGGTATTGACGGTCAAGTAAACCAATGGATCGCGAATTGGTTGAGCAACAGACAACAAAGAGTAGTGATTGACGGATTTAACTCAGAGTGGGCGCCGGTCACTAGTGGCGTCCTCCGGGCTCGGTTCTTGGCCCAGTGATCTTCATTATTTACACCAACGACGTGGATGTTGGACTCAATAACCGCATCAGTAAATTTGCAGACGACACAAAGATTGGTAACTCGGTTCTCACTGACGAAGACAGGCAAAGCCTCCAAGAGGATTTGCACAAAATTTCAGCTTGGTCGGATAGATGGGAGATGCCCTTTAACGTAGACAAGTGCCAGGTCCTTCAAGTTGGAACGAGGAATAAGAAGTTCGATTACGAAATGCGCGGCTTTAAATTCAAAAGCGTTCAATGCGTCAAGGACTTGGGGGTCAAAATCGCGTCAAACCTCAAATTCTCACAGCTATGCATCGATGCAGCAAATAAAGCGAACAGAATGTTGGGCTTCATTAAAAGAAACTTTTTATTCAAGAATAAAGATGTAATACTCCCGCTCTACAACAGTTTAGTCAGACCCCACTTGGAATATGCGGTACAGTTTTGGTCTCCACCATGCAAAGGATATAGCTAAATTAGAAGGTGTTCAGCGTCGGGCAACGAAAATGATCCCTTCCTTGCGCAACAAATCCTACGAAGAAAGGCTTTCTACCTTTAACATGTTCTCTCTTGAGAAACGTCGCCTCCGAGGAAAACTGATCGAATGTTTTAAAATACTTAATGGTTTCACGAATGTAGACAGATCAACATTGTTTCTGATCGATGACACTTTGCGCACGAGGAACAATGGCGTAAAACTCAGATGTAGACAAGTAAATTCAGACTGCACCAAATTTTTCTTCACCAACGTTGTAGTGCGAGAATGGAATAAGCTTCCACCATCAGTGGTCCAGTGCAACACGATTGACTCCTTCAAAAATAAGCTCGACCGTCACTTCCTTCAACGTAATATTAACTAGAGTAGAAATGCAACGTTTTGGAGTCTTCTGATTAATGTAAAATCACTTAGGTTTAAGGACAGACCACCAAGTCTGGACCATGGGGTCTGTGTGGTCTGATTTTCTATGTAAATCTATGTAAATCTCTCTCTCTCTCTCTCACTCAAGATAAAAATAAGATGTATATTTGCACATCAAGAAAACATCAACAAAGCTGGTGAGTATGTGTGTGCGTGTGTGTGTGTGTGTGTGTGTGTGTGTGTGTGTTTTATCAGGACACTGCAGACGCGAGTGTATATAATTTCTCACGCGTAGCGAAGCAGAAAGGACGAAAAAAAACACGTGGTTGTCTTGCAGTGGGGGAAGGAGGAAGTGAGGCAAGGTGAAGGAGGGAAGGAGGAAGAGGGTAGAAGAAACGAAGGAAGGAACTAAGGAAGGAAGGAAGGAACGAAAAGGTCTTGAACGAGGAAGTGAGGCAGTATGGGAGGGAAGGGGGGAGAAACGAAGGATGGAAGGAAGAAAGGAACGAAGGGACCAAGTTTTGACCGAGTGGAGTGAGGCAAGAAGGGAGGGAAGGTGGAAGAGAGCGGGTAAGAAACGAAGGAAGGCAGGAAGGAACAAAGAGAACAGGTAGTGACGAAGGGAAATGGGTGGGTAAGGCTGCACATGAGGAGGTAAGGAAGGAAAAGAACTGAAGGAAAGAAGGAAGGAAGGAACGAGGAAGAGACACAGTGAGGAGGCGAGATAGAGATAGATAGAGAGAGAGGAAGAGAGATAACGACACAAGGACGGAGGGAGGAAGGTAGTAGGCAAGGAAAGGGAATTAAAAGATAGGCAAAACAGAGGAGTTGGGAAAGAAGAGGAGAAAGGGTGACTAAATGAGATAAGGAATAAAGAATGGAGGGACAGACGAACGGAGGAAAAGAGGGAGAAAAGGAGTGAAGGAGAGATAGACGGAGGAATGGAGGGAAGGAGGAGAGAGGGCGGGATGGAAAGGGAGAAGGAGGGAGAAAGTGGGAGAGAAAGAGGTAGATAGAGGTTATGGGAGGAGAGGACGGAAGGGGGGAGTGAAGGGGGGAAAAGGGCAGTGTCCGGCGGAAGTTAATGGAAATCTAGTCAAGCGTCCCTTCCAGTCCTTCACGACCACTCACTAACGGTCTCAATTTTACCTCCTCTTATACTTTTTCCCTCCCTTCCCCCTAGTATCCCCCTCTGCTGCACTTTCCCTCCCTTCCCCCTTCCCATCCACCTTTTATTTTTTTTTTACAACAAAGGAGACGGCTTAAGGGCAACAAAAAGAGTGTAGAAAATAAAGCCCGCTACTCACCGCTCCCATAATAGACAAAAGTAAAGAGCGGCCAAAAGAGAGGTCAATTTCGGGTGGAGAGGTGTCTTGATACACTCTTCTTGAAGGAGGTCAAGTCTTAGGCAGGAGGAAATGCAGACGAAGAAAGTCTGTTCCAGAGTTTACCAGTGTAAGGGATGAAAGAGTGAAGATGCTGGTTAACTCTTGCATAAAGGGTTTGGACAATATAGGGATGAGCACGAGTAGAAAGTCGAGTGCAGCGGGTCCGCGGAAGGGGGGGAGGCATGCAGTTAGCAAGTTCAGAAGAGCAGTCAGCATGAAAATATCGATAGAAGAGGCAACATGGCGGCGGAATTTAAGAGGTGGAAGACCGTCAGTATGAGGAGGGGAGTTGATGAGACGAAGAGCCTTTGACTCTACTTTGTCTAAGAGAGCTGTGTGAGTGGAGCCCCCCCACACATGTGATGCATACTCCATACGAGGGCGGACAAGGCCCCTGTATATGGACAGCATCTGTGCGGGGGAGAAAAACTGGCGGAGACGATACAGAACGCCCAACCTCAGGGGTGCGAAGGCTCTGGTACCTTTTGTGAGCTGCCTCTCTATCTTTGATAGCACGAGAACAAGCGTGATTAAACCAGAGAGAGAGAAAGTACGTGGAATGTGTGCCTCCATTCCAGAGACAATCACCTCTGTGATGCGGTGGGCACACACAGAGGGGTCTCTCTCCTGTAAGCAGTGATCATTCCACGGGAAATCGGAGAAGTACCTGTTCCTCTCTTCCTTCCCTTCTCTCCTCCCTCCCCATCCTCCTCCTATTATGTGCTTCCCTTTCCTTCATTCACTCCCCTCCCTTTCCTCTCCATCCTTTCCCTTTCCTTTTACCTGCAAACTATCCCTGCCTCCTCCCTACCTCTTCCCCTTCCACTCTAGTTTAGCTCCTCCCCTCCTTATCTTCCCTTCCTCCCCTTCACTTCCCTCACCTCTTGCCTGTAAATTACACGTGCAATCCCCTTTCCATTTCTCCTTCCACTCTCATTCATCTCTTCTCTTTCCTGCATACTTCCCTCCTCCTCCTCCTCCTCCTCCTCCTCCTCCTCTCCCCTTCTTCCCCCTTCCTCCTCCCCACCTTCACTCCCTCGCCTCTTCCTGTAAACCCTCCCTTCTTTCTTTCTCTATTCTTTACCGTTTCGTTTTTCTTATTTTTAATCTTTCCTCGCCCTTGTTTCCTTTCCATTCATTCTCCACTTTTCTTTCATTTTTTCTTTATATTTGACAGCCACGAACTGTATCTTTCTCTTTCTTCATTTGCCTCGATATTCTTTTCTTTATCCTTCCCTTTGTTGTTTTCTTTTATTTTCAGTGTGGCTTTCCCCTTCCCTTTACTTCGCCCTTTCCAAGCCGATTTCCCCTTTCTCCTTTTCTTTTTTCTTTTTCCTTTACTTGATTCCCTTATTTTCTTATCCTCCTATTCTTCCTTTCTTCCTGCATTTATTTCCTTTATCATCCTTCATTCCACATCTACCATCACAGCAACGCCGAAAGTTTTTTTTATGTATATCTCATTCTTCTCTCCTTCCTCTCTTCCTCCCTTTCTTCACTCCAGTCATCCCTTCCCTCCATCCTTCCTTCAGTTACAGCTGTCTGATTTTTTTATCCTCTCCCATCTTCTTTTTTCCTTTCCATCCTCACTCTTTTCCCTCCATTCATCCTTTCTTCATTCCTTTAGTTATAGCAGTCTCAAAACAGCTTTCATCTTTCCTCTCTTTCTTCTTTTCTCCCTTCCTTCCCTTCCCTCCTTCCCTTCCCTTCTGCCTTTATTTATGACAATCTTGATATTTCTTTTCTTTCTTTTCTTTATTCATTTCTCCTTCCTACCCTTCCTTCTCACCATACATCCACTTCCTTTCCTCCTTCGGCATGGCAGCCTCTGTATTTCTTTTCCTCCCTTTCTTTCTATTCTCCTTCCTTCCCTCCATTCAGCCCCGCCTCTTTCTTTTCTTCATAGTTATTTTTTCTCTTCCCTCCTCACCTCGTACCCTCCAAACATCCCCTCCTTTCTACCCTCGGTCATGGCAGCCTCAATGTTGTTTTCCTCCTCTCTATTCTTTTCTCCTTTCCCACCCTCCATTTATCCCTCCCTCATGGCGGCCTCGAACCCTCTCTCCCCGGCAGTGTCTCGGGTCGGCGGGGCTGTCGAGGGTTTGGCCGCAGCTTTAACCCGCCGAGGAGACGCCGTCGGGGGACCGCAGGGATGTTGTGCAGTGTCGGTCCCCTGTGGCATTAGGGCAGGCGAGGTGACACGTGGCGAGGCAAGCAAGGAATGAGAGGGGAAGGGAATGGGGAGGGGGAAAGGGAAAGGATGGAGGGATGCGGAAAGAGGAAGAAGATGGAAAAGAGGAAAGTGAAGGAAGAGGGAGAAGGAAGGGAGGGAAGGAGAAAGCAAAAGGAAGGGGGAAGAGAAGGGAAGGAGAAGGGAAGGGAAATGGAAAGGGGGAAAGGGCAAGGGAAGAGGAAGGGGGAAAAGAAGGGAAAGGAAAGGCAAGGGAAAGGGAAAGAGAAAGTGGAAAAAGAAGGGAAGGAGAAGGGAAGGGAAATGGAAGGGGGGAAAGGGCAAGAGGAAGAGGAAGAGGGAATGGGGAAAGGAAGGCGAATGGGAAGGGAAAAAAAGGGAAAGGGGAGGAGGAACGGGAAGGGGTAGAGGAAGGGGAAGGGGGAGGGGAAGGGGAAGGGGAGGAGGGATGGAGAAAGCGAAGGGAAAGGAAGGGAAGGCGGGGAACGGGGTCAAGTCAATACCGTTCTTTCCTCTTGCTTCTCTGGTTATCTCGTTTTCTGTCACTTACCTGATTATTGTGCTACGTGTGTCTCCGTGTCTTCCAATGTCTCTTTTATCTTCCTGTTGCCTCTCCCTCTTCTTTTTCTTCTTAGTTTCTTTTTGTCTCTTGGGCGTGGATGGATGCCTCTCGATCTGGGTCTGGAAAGGGAAAAGCACCTGTTGAATTTGTACTTTTTTATTCCGGATACTTTTGCTGTTTTTCTCGTCTCTCTACCTCTTGAATTTCTGTAGTGTGTGTTTTTTATCTATGCATATATAAACAAATAAACGTATCTCTGAACAATCAAAGGAAAAGCAGTTTGTCTTGTTCTCAACTAAACATCTATTCAAATAAGTTTTCTTTTTCAATCTTTCATAAGTTTGTATATTCTTAAGTCCTCCTACTCTTTCTCCTTCTTTCTTTCCTCTTCCTCCTTCTCTTTCTACTCCTTTTCCTCCTCCTCCTCCTTCCCCTTCTATTACCGCCACACATGCTTTTATTAGATATTCATTAACGCTTTTTCATCTCTTCTTAATTTGTATACTCGAGTCTTCCCATTTTCCTCGTCCTCTTTCTTCTCCTTGCGTAATTTTTGCTTTTATTCATTATTCCTGTTGCAGATGTCAACGGTCGAGGCAACCCTGTCTTTGTTAAGTCATATATTCATGTGACCTAGAATGCAGTAGAGTTAATTTCCCACGCACATTAATTTATCTGCTCCGGGGCTGCTCTACATAAGCACACAGCCGCGCGATGTCACACATGAGCACGGCAAGGCGGCGAGGAGGCGGCGAGGCGACGCGCGGGTGCGAAGGAAATGCTGATGAGACAGAGTGAAGGATGGCGGAAGGGGACGAGGAGGAGGAGGAGGCGCTGAGGGAGGGCGAGGAAGATCTAGTGGAGGAGGAGGAAGGGCTGGGGGAGGACGAGGAGTGAGGCAGGGTGAAGAGGACGAAGAAACATGGAAACAAAAACATGGAGGAGCAGGCAACACAAATCCTGTTAGTTTATAGCGAGGCTGTCTGTTATCGCAAAGGGAGGTGTTCGCCAGGCGCTTTAGTGATTAAGGCACTTGCTGTATATACGGTTGAGAACGTTAAAACCACTCGTCGTGTCAGATTCATAATTAAAGTGCTTTTAGAATGAGCTGACCGTTTTCGCACTGACTAATTTTGCAGGAAGTTTGCTCCAACAGCGGATGACTTGCTCTGAGAGGTGAAAAGAGCTCCCGCCCTTATATATATTGCATCACTTTACTTGACTGAGTACAACGTATTTTCTATTATTATTATTATTATTATTATTACTATTATTTTCTATTATTTCTTGTGGTCGTACAAATTATGGGTCGTATTACAAGACATATCGCCGCCCAAGAACACATATTTGACAAGGCTTTCGTAGGAGTGGTGGGCATTTCCAGGGGTAGTTTTATGCCCCTGGTGGTAGTGTGAGTCTTCTTCTGTACCGTGAACCTGAAGAAACACCCATTGGAACCCGACTGGCCCCCTCTTTAACCTTTAGAAATGGCTGATGTGAGAAGCGAGTGTCTTATAATACCAACCTATGAATCGCTTGAGTAATTCTTCACACGGCTGTGCCTCAGAGATGGCGCCATTTTTACTGTGCGACGCTTTGCTCTACCGAATAAGTCTCATGTACTTATAACTGGGGAACCATTACTGCAATACGTTTTATAAGTCAATTCTCACCAATAACTGGCGCCACTATAAAAAAAATTGCCTGCGCCATGACGAGCTTGGGCCGACCACCAGCTAGGCCCCTGAAGAAAGCCTACAGGCGCTATAGGTTGAGAGGTAAAAAAAAAAAAAAAAAGTTATGTAAATACAAAGACAACATTCATTCCGGTCTCTTACATTCACAGTTTCTCGAGATGAACCCAAGCATGCTATAAACTTTTTATTTTCACAAAAAAAGAAGGGAGAGTTTACAGTAAGAGGCGAAGGGGGTGAAGGTGGGGAGGAGGAAGGGGGATGAAGGGGAGGAGGAGGAGGAGGAGGAGGAGACGGAAGTATGCAGGGAAGAGAAGAGGTGAGAGAAGGTGGAAGGGAAATGGGAGGTGATTGCAAGGGAGTTTACAGGCAGGAGGTGAGGGGAATAAAGGGGAGGAAAGGGAGATAGGAACGGAGGAGATGGAATAATGGGAGGGGCTAAATGTGGGGGAGTGGAAGGGGTCGTTTGCACCTTTTTTTTACAACAAAGGAGACAGCTCAAGGGCACAAAAAAAGGAAACAATAATAAAAAAAAGCCCGCTACTCGCTGCTCCTAAAAAAAGAATCAAAAGAGGTACACTTGAGGCATCACCTGATACTGCCCTTAACATCTGAGCCCTAACGTATGACCTGCAGAGGAGACACACACATGTTAAAAGCATACTGAGAATTCCTGAACACAAATTGGAAGATTATACTTGTTGAGGTTGAAGGACGTTTGCCGCTCCTCAGACTCTTCAATAACCCGGTCAAGGTCCTTTGGAATGGCTTCGCAATCAGCCGTGTGGGAGCCTTCACCCCTATTCTGGTGTTGTCAGCAAACCTCGAGATGTTGGCGGAGGAGAAGGAGGAGGAGGAGGAGGAGGAGGAAGAAGAAGAGTAGGGGAAGACGGGAGAGAGAGGAAGGGTGAAGAGTAGGCGAGGAAAGAACAGAGGTAGATACAGGAGGAGGAGAGGAAGAGAAGGGACAGGAAAAGGAGAGATGAAACGGAGGAGGAAGATGAGGAGGAAGAGAAAATAACAGGAGGAGGAGGAGAAATAGAAGAAACAGGAGGAAGACAAGGTGGAGGAGGAGAAGCAGAACGGCACGGAGAAAAAAAAAGTAGATGGAGGAGGAGGAGGAGAGGGAGGAAGAGTGAAAAGAAGCGGACAGTGAAGGAGGAGGAGGAGGAAGAGGACTAGAAAAGAGAAGCAGAAGAAAGAGAAGTAGACGGTGGCGGGAGAGGAGGAGGAGGAGGATGAAGGAGGAGCAGGGGGTGTGCGGGAAAGAGAACAGTGAAGGATGGGAGGTAAGACTGGTGTTATGGAGGCGGGTAGACGGCGTTGTGCTGGGCTAAGAGGGCGATGGGAGGGCGGCGAAGCGAGGGAGAAGGAAAGGGAACAGACGGATGAAACCGGGCACCAGGCTTTGTGGTGAAACGCGAGTCCTGGATGTGTGTGGAAGGGGAGGGGGGCGGTGAACATAAGAACATAAGGAGTCTGCGAGAGGCCAAAAGGAGTATGCTTGGCAGCTTCTGTGATACGAGGCATGGGAGCGAGAGAAATAGAGAGAGAGGTAAAAGGAGGGAGGGAAAGGGAGAGTGCACAAGAATGAAAAACGACCAAGTAGGGACACTAGAAAGAAAGAAAATGATGAGATGAAATAATAAATCAAGTAGAAGTAGACAGCCATGACGAAGAAGGGAAAGACATGGAGAAAAGAAAGGAAAAGAATGAAGGAAGACGAATAAAATAATGGACAAAACTTTAGTGAACAGAATACGAAAGCCATGGATGACGAGGAAACGGTAAATGAAAAAAAAATGAAAAAAAAATATTAGAACCGAAAAAAATATAATCAATCGAAAGATGACTGATGGCAGAGATAAAAGAGAACATGATAGCTAAAGAAAACGGAACGAGGAAAAAGAGAAAAGTCAGAGAAAGGGAAGAAATAAAACCGGGAGAATACTGGAGGAGGTAGAGAAGGGGAAAAAGAAAGGGGACGAAGGTGCTGAGGAGGAGAAATAAACAGGTAGAGAACGTTAAGGTGAAGGAAGAGAAAAAGGCAAGGAAGAAAAAGAGGAAGAAGAAGAAGAAGGTGGAGGAGTGATGAAGAGTGAGTGCTGCAATGTGGATTTATGGAGAGCAAGCCATTGTCAGCGTTCGAGGGGAAGGGAGAGAGGGAGAGGAAGGGAGGGAGAGGAGGAGAGGAGAGAGAGAGAGGAGGAGAGTAGCAAGTGTCGTGTAGATTCCCCAAGAGATAAGGAGAGGAGGAGGAGGAGGAGGAAAAAGAGAAGGAAGTTAGAAGTTGGAAAGAAAAAAAAGAGGCAGAAAGAGAAATAAAATGAGAAAGAGAGGAAAAGGATGAGGACAATAGGAAGAGAAGGAGGAGAGAACCAAGAGAAAAAAAAGAGATTAAGAGAACAGATAGGGTGGAAATAGGAGTAGAAGAAAGAGGTAGGATAAGAAAGGAAGAAAAGGAGGAAAAAGGCGGAGAGGAAGAGGAGATAGAGGGTAGAAATAGGAGTAGAAGAGGAGATGAAAGGAAAGAGAAGAATAAGGAAAGGAACAGTAAGAAAGCAATAATGAGGAGAGAAAGAGGAGGAGAGAAAGGAGAAGGACGGAGGTAGATATAGGAGAGGAGAATGAAGAGAGTAATCGGAGTAAGAGGAGGAGGAGAACGAGGAAGAGGAAGAGAAGGATAAGGAAGATAAGAAGGATGGTAGAAAAAGATAGGCAAATGAAAACGGTAATAAGAGAAATAGGAAAAGCGGGAACAGGAGGTGGAAAAGGAGGTGGAAGAGGAGGTGGAAGAGGAGTGTAAGAGAGTCATAAAATCCGGACGTATTATTCCTGGAGATAAATCTTTCGTAGATGACATAATTTCCGTGATAAATAGCGTGGATATTCCTTTCCCTTTACGGCTGTGTGTGTGTGTGTGTGTGTGTGTGTGTGTGTGTGTGTGTGTGTGTGTGTGTGTGTGTGTGTGTACAGCGAGTATTCACCTTTGTTATGGACTGTCTTACGTGACTGTGTATATTTTTGCTTGTGTTTACGTTCTCTCTCTCTCTCTCTCTCTCTCTCTCTCTCTCATCAATCGCTCGCACGTACCAAAACACACACAAAAAACGCCATAATGAGTTTACAGTTTTTGGGGTTCCCTTCACAAATATTTACCTCGTCCACTTAGCGTCGGAATCAAACAGTCATATGCGGGAAAGTGGGGCAACAGGACCGAGGGAAAAACATTACTGAGGCATTTTTAAACAAGCCACCATCACACAATTAGAAGAGAAAGAGGAGGTAGAGGAGGGAAGAATGAAAGAGGAGGGGGTAGATGAGGAAGGGGAGGAAGAGGTAAAGGATGTAGAGGATAGGGGAGGAGGAGAAGGATGGAAATGAAGAAGAGGAAAAGGATGTAGAGGACAGGAGAGGAGGAAAAGGATGGAAATGAAGAAGAAGAAAAGGATGTAGAGGATAGGAGAGGAGGAAAAGGATGGAAATGAAGAAGAGGAAAAGGAGGAGAGTAAAGAGGAAAACGAAGTAGAGAAAAGGTAGAGGAAGAGAGGATTGAACTAGAGGAGATAAAGGAAGAAGGAAAAGAAGACGAAGAGGTAGGGGAAAAGGAGAAAGAAGAAGAATACGAGATAAAAGAAGAGGGGAAAGAAAAAAGAGTAGGAAGGGAAATAAGGAGATGGGGGTAAAGGAAGGGAAAAAGAGGAGGATGAGGAGGCAGAAAATGGGAGAGAAGAAGAGGTAGAAGAGAAGGGGGAAAGACGAGAACGAGAAATAGAAGGGGAAAGAAGATTAAGAAGAGGATATAGAGGAATAGGAGGAAGAGAGGAAAGGAGAGAAGGAGAAGGAGGAAGAGGAAGAGGAGGAGAGCAGCTGCGGGTATTATATAAAGGAAATGTATTAGACTCAAATTTCTACTAACTCCATTTGCATAATGAAGACTTAATTTGTTATGGAAATTAATGGGCAGCGTTTAGGAGTGCAGTGTTCTTGAGCCCCGTGTGTGTGTGTGTGTGTGTGTGTGTGTGTGTGTGTGTGTGTGTGTGTGTGTGTGTGTGTGTGGTTAATGTATA
>NW_026111117.1:337500-360000 GCF_024679095.1 Eriocheir sinensis | reverse complement strand
GAAAGGGAGAGAGGGCGACGAGTGAGGGCTATCGTGCAAGGGAGGGGTGATGAGACGGGTAAAAAGAACACTATAGATTGATTACAAATTAGGTGAGTGCGAGGGCGTGAAGGATGAAAGGGAGGCAAGCAGTTATGACGCGTGTGGGGATGGGGAGGTGGGTGGGTGGAGGAGGGAGTGTGTGCGTGTGCGTGTGTGTGTGTGTGTGTGTGTGTGTGTGTGTGTGTGTGTGTGTGTGTGTGAGTGAGTGAGTAAGAAAGTGAGTTAGAGAGGGAGGGAAGAAGGAGGAAGGAGGAGGGATGGAGGAAGGAGAGGAGGAAGTGGATGAGTGTATGAGGAGGAGGAGGAGTGAGTGAGTGGAAAGGTGAGTTAGTGAGGGAGAGAAGAAGGGAAGGAGAGAAAGAGGGAGGGAAGGCGGGATGGAGGGAGGGAGTGTATGAGTGAGTGAGTGAGTGAGTGGAAAGGTGAGTTAGTGAGGGAGGGAAGGAGGGCAGGGAGTGGATGACTGTATGAGTGAGTGAGTAAGACAAAGAGAAGCAGAAAAAAATCAAACCGCTACATTCTACTCAATTAGTACTGGCATGTCGTAATTACATAAACAAAATCACTCGCAATTACAGTATTACGCAGCACCGCAATTACTACAAAAATGCCACAATTTATCACATTAAAACTGATATTAAAAGTTGTGCTCTTACTAATGAAAACTAATAACGGGCGCTGCAGTACATCCCAATTATCATAAGTTGCATATTATTAACCAAATGAAACGTTACTTGGGAAATTATGGCTCTTGCGAAATCGTAAAATAACACGAAAAACGCCTAGCTCTTAATCTCGGAAAACTGGAGATAAATGAGAAGTATTAAAAAGAGAAGGGAAGGAAAGGGTGGCACGGTTTTGGTAATGTGTATAAAGGAATAAAGAAGACAAGAAAAGATGGAAAGAAAATAGTTTGATGTATAGAAAAGTGAAAAGAGAAGAGGATAAAAAGAGAGATGATTAAAGTGGAGAGGTAAAGTAACACAATCGGAGAAACAAAAAAAGGGGAAAAAAACATGTGGATTTAAAAAGAGAGGATGAAATAGAAGAGGGACAGAGTAACAATGACACGGAGATACAGGAGAGAGAAAGAGGAATAAAATAAGAGGAGAAGAAAAGGAATACCTGTGTTGGAAATATGCTAGAGGAAAAGAAAGTAACGAGGAGAGGGAAACACGGCACTGGTAAAACGTAACAGGAGAGGGAATGAAGAAGAGGAAATTACAACTAAATGTCGGCAATTCAGAACAGGGAGTAAGTGAACAACAGAATAAATGAAGCGAGGAAAAGGACGAAAATGCAGGATAGAAACAGAAACAGGACAGTGGCAGAAAAACACAAAAGAGAGGATGAAAAACAATACAGGGAGCGAAAGAGAAACAAGAGAATGGCAGATAAAAACCAAAAGAAAGTACTGGATAAATTAACAACGTGACAAAAGAGGGGAAGAAGGAGAGGAAAGGAGAGGAAAAGTGAAACAGAAAGAGAGAATGGATAACAAGATAGAGGAAGGAAAAAGAGGCCATGAAGGAGAGAAAAGGAGAGGACAAGTGAAACAGAAAGAGAGAATGGATAACAAGATAAAGCAAGGGAAAAAGAGGCGATGAAGGACAGGAAAGTAGAGGAAAAGTGAAACAGAAAGAGAGAATGGATAACAAGATAAAGCAAGGGAAAAAGAGGCGATGAAGGACAGGAAAGGACGGGAAAAGTGAAACAGAAAGAG
This sequence comes from Eriocheir sinensis, assembly GCF_024679095.1. NCBI lineage: Eukaryota > Metazoa > Arthropoda > Malacostraca > Decapoda > Varunidae > Eriocheir > Eriocheir sinensis. The sequence continues at coordinate 358,235 of NW_026111117.1, read as the reverse complement.
AGAATGGAATAACAAGATAAAGCAAGGGAAAAAGAGGCGATGAAGGACAGGAAAGGACGGGAAAAGTGAAACAGAAAGAGAGAATGGAATAACAAGGTAAAGGAGGGAAATAACAAGAGAATAGTGGAGAAAACCAAGAGTAGGAACGGAGAACACAACTAAAAGAATAAGAAGGAAAGAGTAACAATAGACATGAGTGAAGACAACAGAGAAGAAAGAAAAAAAAGGCAGAAAGAATGGCTGAAGCTCGAGCCGTCTATTGCCTTTACAGACTCAAACACTATAATCAGATTTACCAGACTTCTCCGCCAGATATTAACGCTGATAAAGTTAAGTCCCGAGCTTGAAAAGAAAATTGAAACTCTGGGCACTCTCCAAATAAACACACGCCGCCCGTTTTCTGTTGCGTAAGGGAAACTGTAATAAGAGCCGAGGAGTTGGGAGGGAGAAGTACAATGACCGTGAAAGAAAGAGAAAGGGTGATACACGGATACATGGAAGTCAGGAGAATTAGACGGACGAGACTTAAAAGAGAAAAAAGCACAACTCAAACGTGAAAATATAAAAGTGGAGAAAAAATGTAAATAAAGGAAAATTGGAGGAGAATGGCAATAGAAGCATACGAGAAAGTTATAAAAAATACGAAATAGATTAAAATTGAGAAAGCGCATCAACTCAACCGGAATAGCATAAAGGTGGAAAGACGATAATGTTAATAAAGGGAATCAAAGGAGAATGGCAATATGAGCAATACGTGAAAGTTAGGGAAAGTAAAAGAAGAAATAGAGTAAAATGAGAACGCACATTAACTCAACCGTGATAACATAAAAAGTGGGAAGCAGAAAAAGTTATTAAAGGGAAGGAAATGAAAATGACAATATGATCATCTCTAAGGAAAGTTAGGGAAAGAAAAAAGATGATAGAGAGTAAAATGAGAAAGCACACCAACTCAGCCGTGATAACACTGAAATGGGAAGAAAAATATGAATAAAAGAAAGTAAAAGCTATTGGGAATATGAAAATACTTGGGCTATATGATAAAAAGAAAACAAAAGAGTTAGGGAAAGAAAAAAGATGAAAAGAGTAAAATGAGAAAGCACACCAACTCAACCGTGATAACACTGAAATGGGAAGAATAAACGTGAATAAAGGAAAGTGAAGGCTGTTGGGAATATGAAAATACTTGAGTTATATGATAAAAAGAAAACTAAAGATGCAAATTAGAAGCATACCAAGCACACTGTGGCACTAGCAAACAAGTAAGAAGGAAGTAGGGCTATGTGACTTGAAAACAAAGAAAAGGGGCGATAAAAAGAAGATATTACATTAAACAAAACTGGAAATAGGAAGAAAAACACTAAAATAATAAATAAATCCACACCAACTCTGATATTAATATAAAACTGGAGTAAAAAAACAAAACTATAAATAACTGGTAAAGAAAGAAAAGACATAATAAAAATAAAATAAAAATAACGTGATGAAAAATAAAGAAAAAAGAGAATCCTGTCAACCTTTTTTTTTTTTTTTTTTTTTTTTACAGCAAAGGAGACAGCTCAAGGGCACAAAAAAGTAAACATTAATAAAAAAAAAGCCTGCTACTCGCTGCTCCTAAAAAGAATCCAAAGAGGTGGCCGAAAGATAAGTCAGTTTCGGGAGGAGAGGTGTCCTGATACCCTCCTCTTGAAAGAGTTCAAGTCGTAGGCAGGAGGAAATACAGATGAAGGAAGATTGTTCCAGAGTTTACCAGCGTGAGGGATGAAAGAGTGAAGATGCTGGTTAACTCTTGCATAAGGGGTTTGGACAGTATAGGGATGAGCATGAGTAGAAAGTCGAGTGCAGGGGGCCGCGGGAGGGGGAGGAATGAAGTTAGCAAGTTCAGAAGAGCAGTCAGCGTGGAAATATCGATAGAAGATAGAAAGAGAGGCAACATTGCGGCGGAATTTAAGAGGTAGAAGACTATCAGTATGAGGAGGAGAGCTGATGAGACGAAGAGCCTTTGCCTCCACTCTGTCCAGAAGAGCTGTGTGAGGGAGCCCCCACACATGAGATGCATACTCCATACGAGGGCGGACAAGGCCCCTGTATATGGACAGCAACTGTGCAGGGAGAAGAACTGGCGGAGACGGTACAGAACGCCCAGCCTCGAGGAAGCTGATTTAGTAAGAGATGAGATATGAAGTTTCCAGTTGAGATTTTGAGTTAAGGATAGACCGAGGATGTTTAGTGTTGAGGAAGGTGATAGCTGGGTGTTGTCAAAGAATATGGGATAGTTGTTTGGAAGATTGTGTCGAGTGGATAGGTGGAGAAACTGTTTTTGAGGCGTTGAAGGACACCAGGTTCTTCTTGCCCCAATCGGAAATAATAGTAAGGTCTGAGGCTAAGCGTTCTGCAGCCTCCAGCCTGAGTCGTTAAGTTCCTGAAAGGTGGGTCTTCTATTAAAAGAAGTTGAATAATGCAGAGTGGAATCATCGGCGTAGGAATGGATAGGACAGTTCGTTTTGGAAAGAAGATCATCAATGAACAACAGAAAAAGAGTGGGAGATAGGACAGAACTGTGGGACACCACTGTTAATAGATTTAGGGAAGAACAGTGACCGTCTACCACGGCAGAAATAGAACGGTCAGAAAGGAAACTTGAGATAAAGGTACAGAGAGAAGGATAGAAACCGTAGGAGGGTAGTTTAGAAAGCAAAGATTTGTGCCAGACCCTATCAAAAGCTTTTGATATGTCCAGCGCAATAGCAAAAGTTTCACCGAAACGGCTAAGAGAGGATGACCAAGAGTCAGTTAAGAAGGCTAGGAGATCACCAGTAGAACGCCCCTTGCGGAACCCATACTGGCGATCAGATAGAAGGTCAGAAGTGGAAAGGTGCTTTTGAATCTTACGGTTAAGGATTGATTCAAAAGCTTTAGATAGACGAGAAAGTAAAGCAATAGGACGGTAGTTTGAGGGATTGGAGCGGTCACCCTTCTTAGGTACAGGCTGTGTGAAGGCATACTTCCAGCAAGAAGGAAAGGTAGATGTTGACAGGCAGAGGCGAAAGAGTTTGACCAGGCAGGTGACAGCACGGAGGCACAGTTTTTAAGGACAATAGGAGGCACTCCAGCAGGTCCATCAGCCTTCTGAGGAGTGAGGCCAGAGAGGCATAGAAACATCATTTTGAAGAATCTTTATAACAGGCATAAAGGAGTCAGAGGGGGGATGAGTAGGAGGAATATGCCCAGAATCGTCCAGAGTGGAGTTTTTAGAAAAAGTTTGAGAGAAGAGTTCAGCCTTAGAGATAGATGAGACGGCAGTGTTGCCGTCAGGACTGAGGAGTGGAGGGAAAGATGAAGAAGTGAAGTTGGAGGAGATGTTTTTGGCTAGATGCCAGAAGTCACGGGAAGAGTTAGAGAAAGCAAGGTTTTGACATTTTCTATTAATGAAAGAATTTTTGGTTAGTCGGAGAATAGATTTGGCACGATTTCGGGCAGAAATGTAAAGTTCATAATTAGCATTAGTTTGAAGGCTTCTTCCTCTCTTCTTTATAATTGACCTTCACCTCCTCGCCTCCCTCGACCTTGGCTCACCCCCATTAACCATTTTTTGTAGGCTCTTCGATAAGCCCCTTAAGGAAATCTTACTTAATTGTTTCGTCATCTTTGTTGCTTCTGTTTTTGTTTTTGTTTTCTGTTCACAAAACCTGTTCATATCGTCCTTCAAGTTCTTTCCTTCCTCTGCATTCCCTCCCTCCTCGCCCTCCATTCCCCCTCCCTTCATCACGCCTCCTCCTCCATCTCCCGCATTTCTTCCGTCGCATTCCTCTGCCTCGCCCATTCGTATTTCTTCCATCTTCCTCCTCCTCTCATATTCAATTTCGAGCCTTTTCTTCTTTTCTGGCACGTGGAAACCTACACACAGACGCTCTCTCTTGCCATTCTCTCTCTCTCTCTCTCTCTCTCTCTCTCTCTCTCTCTCTCTCTCTCTCTTGCTCTCTCCCTATTTATTTATTTTTTTACTCATTTCTTTCTTTAATTTTCATTCTATCTATCTTTCTTTCTTCCTTTCTCTTTCTTTCTCTTTCTCCCTTCCACATCCTTACTTATCTACCTCCCCCCAACAGTTTAACATCTACAACACGATTTGAAAAGAACATCATCGCCAACTCTATTAAGTTACTAAAGAAAAAAGACAAGAAAAGGTAAAGTTTGGAAGAGACAGGAGAGATGAAGAAGAGTAAGGAGAGGGAAGAATTTTAGGAGGATAAGGAGGAGGGAAAAGGGAGGAGGCGAGATCCTTTAAACAATGAAAAGTCAGAGAAGAGGGAGAAGAAGGTTGGGAGGAGAAAAAAGGAGAAGACACGCTTTAGACAATGAAGGAAAACAGGAGAAGGATGGAAAGGGAATAAGGAAAGAGGGGGAAAGAAAGAACGAGGAAATACCCTTTAGACAACGAAAGACAAGAGGAAAATAGGAGAAAGAAGAGGTTAGGAGAACAAGAGGGAGGAAAAAAAAGTAGGAGGAAAAACACTTTAGACAATGATCCAGCTAAATCTTCCTCTCTGCCTCTCTGGAGGAAAAAAAATACGTGTTTAATATTTTTTTAAAGACAGTTTTGACTCCGCAGATTTCCTTAAGGGGCTTATCGAAGAGCCTACAAAAAATGGTTAATGGGGGTGAGCCAAGGTCGAGGGAGGCGAGGAGGTGAAGGTCAATTATAAAGAAGAGAGGAGGAAGCAAAGGACTTAACTGAGCAGCGGAAGGATAAGGATAAAATAAGTTAGAAAGAGAAACAGGAACGCGTGAAGAGATGGAATTGTACTTACTAATGGAAAGAAATAAGGTGAAGAAGGGAAGGCCATTTATAAAGAGAGAAGGAACATGAAGAGGAAACGGAGCATGGGAAGAAAGAGGAACAGGAGAATGAAGAAGTTAGAACGAGAAGTAGAAGAAATGGCGGAGATGGGGATATGCGTAGAAAAGGGAAGAAATAAGGTGAAGAAGGGAAGGTCAGTTATAAAGAAGAGGAAGAGGAACCCAACGACGAAATGGAATAGCAGAAGGAAGAGGAAAAGAAGAGTAAAGAAGAGGGAAACAGAAACAGAAGAGAAGAAGAGAGCAATGACTTTAAAAAAAGAAACAAAAAAGAGAAGTAGGAAGAGAAAAGTAAAGAAATTAGAAAGATAAAGAGAATAAGAGAAGAAGGAAGATTACAAAAGTTAGAAAGAGAATCCGAAGAAATGAAAGAAGACAAAAGACGGAAGAAAGAAAATCAACAAAAAACTGAGGAGATGGAAATGACAGAAGTAATGGAAAAAATGAAGAAGGGAATGACCAGTAAGGGGAAGAAGAATTAAGCAGTTCGAGAGAAAAGAAAAACAAAACATTATAGATGAAAAGGCACGTAGCAGTAGGAAGAAATGAAGAATGAATGAAAGAACAAGGGGGAGAGGAAGAGGAAGAAGGAGAGCAAACAAGTCAGAAAGAGACCAATGAAAAACTGAAGAGGTGGTGGATATGTAAGCAGGAGTAAAAATAAATTAAGAAAGAGGAAAAAGACCAAGGGAAGAGAAAGGGTGTGACTGTAGACTGTAGAGAGACGTGGACATTTTGTTGAACATCTTATCAAAACAATAAATAAATGTACGAAGACTGCGTAGAGATGCCATCGTAAAAAAAAAGAAATAATAAAACTAGTAAATACATACTCAACATTTTCCACACGTTGATGTAGACTTATATACGAAGAGGGAAATCAATAAAAAAATGAACTAATACGATATTTTTACTTATTTTACTGAGAGAGAGAGAGAGAGAGAGAGAGAGAGAGAGAGACTGCTAATGGAACGAATGCCGCTGTCTGTCTTATGTGCTGAGTGCGTTTGGTGAGCTTAAAGATGCCTCTCTCTCTCTCTCTCTCTCTCTCTCTCTCTCTCTCTCTCTCAACATGGCCTCCTCTCTCCCTCCCTACCTCCATCACCTCTTCATTCAATCTTCCTCCTTCCACCTTCTTCGCCATCCTTCCCTTGCCCTCATTGAATTATCCCTGATCCTTCCTACCTCCACTTCTCTCACTCTGCCGGACGCTTTCTCCCCCTATCGCTCTTACCCAGAACCCTTTCCTCCCCTACTCCTATTTCTCCCCCTCTTCTTTTTTTCTCTCTTCCCCCCTTCATGGATTCTCATTTCCTCATTCCATCATTCCTTTGCCATCTCATTCTCCTTGACGTTTTCCTTCTTTTGTTTTGTATTTCCTTCTTCTTCTCTCCCTCCTTCTCTCTCACTTTCTCACTCTCTCGAACTCTCACACACACACACACACACACACACACACACACACACACACACACACACACACACACACACTATAAACCATTCGAACTTTCATCCCTGTCGCTCTTTACTCTTCACTCTCAGCTCCTCTCCTCCTCCTCTTTCTCCTCCTCTAGCGACTTCATCTCCACTTTTGTTTTGCACTGTTTTCCTTCCCTCGCACTTCTCTCGCCCTCCCCGAAGTCCTCGTCCACCGGCAGACGGCAGGGGATGATAAACGTGATGGGAAATTCAAGGGAACATTTCTAACCACTGGAATGACTTTTGTGTAGAGTGTGTGAGGGAGGGAGGGTGTTAGAGAGTAAACGGTGGATATTAGAGAGTGTGAGGATGTGATGGAAGAGACAACAGTGTGACGGAGATAAAACTACCCTCTAAAAAGAAAAACTCTCCCACCCACCCCCAAAAAAGTACGTGAATATGTAACTTTCTGTAACTTTCTTTTCCCATCTCCTATATATATATATATATATATATATATATATATATATATATATATATATATATATATATATATATATATATATATATATATATAAATATATAGATATATATATATATATATTTTTAGGTATCTAGTTTCCATATCCATTTTTCTTTCTAACTTCAACTTTTTAACACTAGTTTTGCCTATTTTTTTATTCAGTGCTTGTTCTTCCTTCTTTACCCTTTTTTTGTTAATGTTCAGTGCCATTCAATTTTCTTTCAACGTTCGTTCCGACCCGGGCCACATTTGCCCCCCCCTGAGGATTTTTGTCAAAACGATCATTTTTTTTTTTACTACCAAGTTTAAAAGAAAAACAGACCTACTGATAAACGTAGAAAATACCGTAGATTAAGATGCGATATCAAAAATAACCATAGGAGCCTCCGTTATCTTGCTAAACACGAATATTTAGAAACACCGACGCGAATCATTTTGAAGCACGGCGATACGCTGTGAAAAAAAAAACAACGTTCAAACGCCTCCGGATGACGATATTATTACTGTTATAAGTATTAATATACCTGTATTGTATAGTGCTATACTGCATGTTCTGCATCTTTTATGTTAACAAAGCTTTAGCTGATACACTAAACAGACCAACAAACAAGCTAGCTGTAATACAAACATACGAAAAACGTACACAGCCCGCTGTGTACGAGAGTTATTCAACGGCAGTTGGCGACACGAGCTTGTGATTGCGGCGAGGCGATGACGAATTATGGCACATACAATACTTATTTTGACACTACCATAAGGTGATAACTGTGTCTCGTACATATGTTAATTTCTTGTACTTTGGCCAGACAATTCCTATATATAGCTAATAAAGAAAAAAACGTACGTGCTTGGAGTCAGAGAGAGAGAGAGAGAGAGAGAGTTACATAGATTTACATAGAAAATCAGACCACACAGACCCCATGGTCCAGACTTGGTGGTCTGTCCTTAAACCTAAGTGATTTTACATTAATCAGAAGACTCCAAAACGTTGCATTTCTACTCTAGTTGATATTAAGTTGAAGGAAGTGACGGTCGAGCTTATTTTTGAAGGAGTCAATCGTGTTACACTGGACCACTGATGGTGGAAGCTTATTCCATTCTCGCACTACAACGTTGGTGAAGAAAAATTTGGTGCAATCTGAATTTACTTGTCTACATCTGAGTTTTACGCCATTGTTCCTCGTGCGCAGACTGTCATCGATCATAAACAATGTTGATCTGTCTACATTCGTGAAACCATTAAGTATTTTAAAACATTCGATCAATTTTCCTCGGAGGCGACGTTTCTCAAGAGAGAACATGTTAAGGATAGAAAGCCTTTCTTCGTAGGATTTGTTGCGCAAGGAAGGGATCATTTTCGTTGCCCGACGCTGAACACCTTCTAATTTAGCAATATCCTTTGCATGGTGGGGGGACCAAAACTGTACCGCATATTCCAAGTGGGGTCTGACTAAACTGTTGTAGAGCGGGAGTATTACATCTTTATTCTTGAATACAAAGTTTCTTTTAATGAAGCCCAACATTCTGTTCGCTTTATTTGCTGCATCGATGCATTGCTGTGAGAATTTGAGGTTTGACGCGATTTTGACCCCAAGTCTTTGACGCATTGAACGCTTTTGAGTTTAACGCCGCGCATTTCGTATTCGAACTTCTTATTCCTCGTTCCAACTTGAAGGACCTGGCACTTGTCTACGTTAAAGGGCATCTCCCATCTATCCGACCAAGCTGAAATTTTGTGCAAATCCTCTTGGAGGCTTTGCCTGTCTTCGTCAGTGAGAACCGAGTTACCAATCTTTGTGTCGTCTGCAAATTTACTAATGCGGTTATTGAGTCCAACATCCACGTCGTTGATGTAAATAATGAAGAGCACTGGGCCAAGGACCGAGCCCTGAGGGACGCCAATAGTGACAGGCGCCCACTCTGAGTTAAATCCGTCAATCACTACTCGTTGTTGTCTGTTGCTCAACCAATTCGCGATCCATTGGTTTACTTGACCGTCAATACCTATTTGCTTTAATTTGTAAAGTAATTTATGATGCGGGACTTTATCAAGAGAGAGAGGCCAGTCATAGGCTATTTGACCGTTTGAACCTAGCTCCCTCTCTTCCATCTTTCATAGATATATATATATATATATATATATATATATATATATATATATATATATATATATATATATATATATATATATATATATATATATATATATATATATATATATATAACCCAGGCAACAATGATAATACCCAAAATAATATCAGTGCCAGTGTCACTTGCTGCGAAATATTCATGTCATTCATATTCAGTTCCTTTCAATATAAGCAAATATACTCTTATCGGCAAAAAAAATTCAGCGTAATAAAAATACTATGAAAGATGGAAGAGAGGGAGCTAGGTTCAAACGGTCAAATAGCCTATGACTGGCCTCTCTCTCTCTCTCTCTCTCTCTATATATATATATATATATATATAAAAAATACTATGAAAGATGGAAGAGAGGGAGCTAGGTTCAAACAGTCCAAATAGCTGTGTCTCTCTCTCTCTCTCTCTCTCTCTCTCTCTCTCTCTCTCTCTCTCTCTCTCTCTCTCTCTCTCTCTCTCTCTCTCTCTCTCTCTCTCTCTCTCTCTCTCTCTCTCTCTCTCTCTCTCTCTCTCTCTCTCTCTCTATATATATATATATATATATATATATATAAAAAATACTATGAAAGATGGAAGAGAGGGGATCTAGGTTCAAACGGTCAAATAGCCTATTGTGCACTCTCTCTCTCTCTCTCTCTCTCTCTCTCTCTCTCTCTCTCTCTCTCTCTCTCTCTCTCTCTCTCTCTCTCTCTCTCTCTCTCTCTCTCTCTCTCTATATATATATATATATATATATATATATATATATATATATATATATATATATATATATATATATATATATATATATATATATATATATATATATATATATATATATATATATATATATATATATATATATATATATATATATATATATATATATATATATATATATATATATTAACTAGGCAACAATGATAATACCCAAAATAATATCAGTGCCAGTGTCACTTGCTGCGAAATATTCATGTCATTCATATTCAGTTCCTTTCAATATAAGCAAATATACTCTTATCGGCAAAAAAAAAAAATTACTTTCTATAAATCACTGGCCTCGTATGGTTTATTTTGGGGGACCTGGATGCATTGAGAGAGAGATAGAGAGAGAGAGAGAGAGAGAGAGAGAGAGAGAGAGAGAGAGAGAGAGAGAGAGAGAGAGAGAGAGAGAGAGATTATTTTGGGATATCAAGATGAATAGGAAAGCGAAATTTAGCGTAATAAAAAAAATACTATGAAAGATGGAAGAGAGGGGAGCTACTATTGTAGGTTCAAACGGTCAAATAGCCTATGACTAGCCTCTCTCTCTCTCTCTCTCTCTCTCTCTCTCTCTCTCTCTCCTCTCTCACTTATCATCATCACCACCAACATCATCACCACCATCATCATCACCACCATCATCATCACCACCATCATCATCACCATCATCATCATCACCATCATCACCACCATCATCATCACCACCATCATCATCACCATCATCACCATCATCATCACCACCATCATCACCATCATCACCACCATCATCAGCACCACCATCATCACCACCATCATCATCACCACCATCATCATCATCACCATCATCACCACCATCACCATCACCACCATCATCATCACCACCATCATCATCACCATCATCACCACCATCATCATCACCACCATCATCACCACCATCATCATCACCACCATCATCATCACCACCATCATCATCACCACCATCATCACCACCATAATCATCACCACCATCACCATCATCACCATCATCATCACCATCATCATCACCACCATCATCATCACCACCACCATCATCACCACCACCATCATCACCACCACCATCATCACCACCATAATCATCACCACCATCATCACCACCATCATCATCACCACCATCATCATCACCACCATCATCATCACCACCACCATCATCACCACCACCATCATCACCATCATCACCATCATCACCACCATCATCATCACCACCATCATCAGCACCATCATCACCAACATCATCACCATCATCACCACCATCATCATCACCACCATCATCACCACCATCATCATCACCACCATCATCACCACCATCATCATCACCACCATCATCATCACCACCATCATCATCACCACCACCATCATCACCACCATCATCATCACCACCATCATCACCACCATCATCACCATCATCATCACCACCATCATCATCACCATCATCACCATCATCATCACCATCATCACCATCATCACCACCATCATCATCACCACCATCATCATCACCATCATCACCATCATCACCACCATCATCATCACCACCATCATCACCACCACCATCATCACCACCATAATCATCACCACCATCACCATCATCACGATCATCACCACCATCATCATCACCACCATCATCACCATCATCATCATCATCACCAGCATCATCAACACCATCACCCATAATCATCACCACCATCATCACCACCATCATCATCACCACCATCATCATCACCACCATCATCATCACCACCACCATCATCATCACCACCACCATCATCACCACCACCATCATCACCACCATCACCATCATCATCACCATCATCATCACCACCATCATCATCACCACCATCATCACCACCATCATCATCATCATCACCATCATCACCATCATCATCACCATCATCATCACCACCATCATCATCATCACCACCATCACCATCATCACCATCACCACCATCATCATCACCACCATCACCATCACCACCATCATCATCACCACCATCATCATCACCACCATCATCACCACCATCATCACCACCACCATCATCACCACCATCATCATCACCACCATCATCATCACCACCATCATCATCACCACCATCATCACCATCATCATCACCACCATCATCATCACCACCATCATCACCATCATCACCATCATCACCACCATCATCATCACCACCATCACCATCATCACCAAAAGGAGGAAGAAGAGGATGAAGAAGAGGAAGAGGAAGAAGAGGAGGAAATAGAGGAAGAGGAGGAAGAGGAGGAAGAAGAAGAGGAAGGAGAGGAAGATGCAGAAGAGGAGGAAAAAGAGGAAGAAGAAAAGGAAGAGGAAGAAGAAGAGGTAGGTGAGGAAAAGGAGTAATAAGCTAGAAGAGGAAGAAGAAGAGGACTATAAGCTAGGAAGTGGTGGAAAAGTATAGAAGAAGAGGAGGAAGAAGAGGAAGAAGAGGAGGAAAAGAGGGAAGGGGACAATAAGGAGGAAGAAGAGGAAGAAGGAAGAAGAGGAAGACTAGGAAGAGTAGGAAGAAGAGGAAGAAAAGGAGGAAGAGGATGAAGAAGAGGAAGAGGAAGAAGAGGAGGAAATAGAGGAAGAGGTGGGAGAGGAGGAAGAAGAGAAAGAGGAAGAGGAGGAAGAAGAAGAGCAAAATCAAGAAAAAGGAAGAAGAAGATGAGAAGGAAGAAGAAAAGGAAGAGTGAGAGGAAGAATGAGGAAGAAGAGTAGGACGAGAAGCTAGGAAGAGGAGGAAAAGTAGGAAGCAGAGGAAGAGGAAAAGGAAAAAGAAGAAGAGGAAGAGGAGGGGCAAAAGAGGGCAGAGGGAAAAGGAGAAAGAAGAGGAAGAGGAGGAAGAAGAGGAAAAGGAGGAAGAAGAGGAGGAAGGAAAGGAGGAAGAGCAGGAAGAAGAGTAAGAGGAAGAAGAGGAGGAAATAGAGGAAGAAGAGGAAGAGGAGGAAGAACAGGAAGAGGAGGAAGATGAAGAAGAAGAGGAAGAAGGAAGGGAAGAGGAAGAAGAGGAAGAGGCAGAAGAAAAGGAAGAGGAAGAAAAAGAGGCGAGACGCTAGCGAGAAAAGGAAAAGGAGGAAGAGGAGGAAGAAGAGGAAGAGGAAGAATAAAAGGAGAAAGAAGAGGAAGAGGAGGAAGAAGAAAAGGAGAAAGAAGAGGAGGAGGAAAAGAAGGAAGAAGAGGAAGAAGAAGAAGAAAAGAAGGAAGAATAGGAAGAGGAGGAAGAAGAAGAAAAGAAGGAAGAATAGGAGGAAGAGGGAGAAAAGGATTTTATTTCTTGAGAGTTTCTTTTCACTCATTATTCACTATTGCTTTACACCATTGATTAGGTTCCAGTACTTAGTGTTCACGAGCGTTATTGTTGTTCAGAAAAATCAATACGATGCTGGCTATACGAGGGCGAAAAATCTCAAGGGGTCGGAACGTATAGGGTTAAAGGTTCTTCTACTCTCTTTCGTCCCTTCCTCGTTTTCTCTCCTTTATTTCAATTACTTATTTTAATGTTTCTCTCGGTTACACATCTACATCCATAACAGCAAAGTTCACACAATGTAGTTTTCCTTTCCTAAGCTAATTGTTTATGCATAACTTTTTCACGTGTGAGTTGGTTCAGTCCAGCAAGCAAATTTTAGCATATCATCTAATTCTTTCCATTTCATAATGCGGCTTTTGTCCATCAATTTATCATCCTTGAAATAACTACTCTTTACTTTTTACTTTTGTGGGAGCGGCGAGTAGTGGGCTTTTTTGTACTCTTTTTGTTGCCCTTGAGCCGTATCCTTTGATGTAAAAAGTTAAATAAATAAATAAATAAATAAAAAAAACACCTGCCTATTCTGCCTAATTTCAACAGATAGTTTACTTAACACGTCTGCTCGCTTCTATTGCATTCTCTCCATAGTCATTTGCTAAGCCTTGATCCTTTGATACCTATTTTGCGCACATTCAAATAATATATAGCTATCACTGAAGCCATTTCACTACAACAAACCATTTTGATGAATCTTCTATTCGTCTCTATTGAATTCCTTCTTCGGTGACTTTCCTTCCTTCCTTCCTTCTGTTCAAATCTCTTTTTCCCAACTTCCATTTATTCCTCTCCTTCGATTTGGTTTACTTAACAAGCCACTACGTACATAAACCTTCAACTCCTCTGTGTTGCATATTCTTCCCTTGCGTCTCATTTAATCATCGGTGACCTTCTTCCCTTTCTTAATTACTTGCACACATTTTTTGCCTGTCTTCCAATTATTCCTAACGTTCAGGTCTACTTCCATTACCACAAACAGTATCATAAACCTTACACTCGTCTCTATTGCATATTCTTCCCTTGCGTCCCATTTAATCATCCGTGACCTTCCTGCCTTTTATACCTTTTTTCCTATCTTCCAGTTATTCCTAATGTTCAAGTCTGGTTCCTTTTCCACGGGTCATTTCGCAAACCTCCTTCTCTCCATTGCATATTCCTCTCTTACGTCTCATTTGCTCATCCGTGACCTTCCTCCCGTGCCTCTCTCGCCTCTTTTCCCCTCATTCGTCTGCCTCCACGCCTCGGCTTCATCTCCGGAGGCTCGCAGGAACGCAGTCCTCCCCGCCACGCCAGCCAGCGCCATAATAATAAGTCTGGGTCACGTATGTGCTCTCATTCCTTCATTCCTCTCTTCGCTCCTTCCCTCTCTCCCTCACTCCTTCCAGTCCTCCTTTAGTTCTTCTTATATGCCGCCCAAGACTTCTTTTTTCTTCTTCATATTCTCTTGCTTCCTTCTTTCTCTTTTGCTTGTTTTTATTTGACTTCCTTTTCCACCTCCTTTTTTTCGTGTTGGTCTGTCAGCTTGTCTCTTGTGTGTCTATTTTTCTGCCTGTCTGTTTGTCTGCCCGTCCCTTTTTTTCTCTCTCTCTCTCTCTCTCTCTCTCTCTCTCTCTCTCTCTCTCTCTCTCTCTCTCTCTCTCTCTCTCTCTTTTCCCCTGTTCCTACCTACTTATTTTTCCCAGTCATCTATTTTCACCTAATCTTCCTTCCCTCCAATCATTCACGGCTCCCTCAACACCACGTCACTCGCATCACCATCGCCCTTCGCAAATCCGTCAACGCTCTTTTTCTACCGTTTCTTCCTCTCGCGCTCCCCTTCGGAAAACATAGAACCTCCTCCTGCATGAACGGGGCTTCCTTAATTAACCTTCCCCTTGCCCGCTTCCACGCATGTTCCTCCCCTTCGAGTTGTCATTTTCATGCCTTTGCGATGAAGTGACGTGGCGGTGTTGAAGCAAGACCTGTCCCTATTTTTGGATCCTGGAGGTGAAGGAGGAAGAGAAGGAGGAGGTAGAGCACAACATGAAGAGGTGGTGATGAGACTGCTCGGTAGGTTTGTATGGGATAGAGAGAGAGGAGTAAGAGGAGAAAGGAGAGGGGAGAGGAGTAATCATCTGGTACTTTTAGATGATAGATGAACTGGGAAGGGGACAAGATGAGGAGGTCGGGATGATACAGCTGGATAGGGGTGTATGGGAGAGAGGAGAGAGGGAGAGAAAGAGAAAGAGCAAAATGGCAAGGTGAGAGGAGTGGCAATCTTGTACTTTAAATAGTAGATGAGCTGGGAAGGGGGACACGATATGGGGCAGTGTTGGAGCTAGATAGGGATAGGTGGAGGAGAGATGAGAGGGGCAGAGAGAGTGCAGGGAAGGAGAAGGGAGAGAAGGGAGTGTCAGGTACTCTTCAGCAATGAGAAGAGGGAACAGTGATGAGAAGAGAGGCAAGCTGAGTTGGTAGTGATGATATAGCTGGATAGAGGTAGGTGGGGGAGAGATGAGAGGGACAGAGAGAGTGCAGGGAAGGAGAGGGGAGGGAAGGGAGTGTCTGGTACTTTTCAGCGATGAGAAGAGGGAACAATGATTCGAAGAGGAGCAAGATTAGGAGGTGGCGATGATATAGCTGGAAGAGAGAGCCTGGAAGAGAGACTAGAGGGAGATAAGAGTGCAGGGAAGAAGAGGGGAGGGAAAGTAGTGTCTGGTAGTTTTCAACGATGAGAGGAGGGACCAGTGATGAGAAGAGGGGCAAGCTGAAGAGGTGGTGATGATATAGCTGGAAGAGAGAGCTTGGGGGAGAGAAGGGAGGGACAGAGAGAGAGAGAGTGCAGGAAAGGAGAAGGGAGAGAAGGGAGTGTCTGGTGCTTTTCAACGATGGGAAGAGGGGGAAGATGAGGAGGTGGTGATGATATAGCTGCAAGAGAGAGCGTGGGAGAGAGAAGAAAGGGAGATAAGAGTGCAGGGACGGAGAGTGAATACAAAAAAACACGAAGGAGGAACAAACAACAGCAGACTTGATGGTCCTTACGAGGCTGTTTGTGACAAGGTACACTAACTATCTAGTCAAAGGTGGAAGATGAAGGACAGCAAGGGCGAAGGTTTAGGAGGAAGTATCAGGTCCCTTTAAATGATGGATGAAGTGTGGATGTGTTGATGTGTGAGAGAGGCGAGAGGTGTTGCAAGCGCTTCGTTCCCTTAATTAAGGCGTGTTCGACTGGGTTTATCGGGTGTGATTTTCTGGTCATCACACACCTGGGAGGCTATCTGTTACCTGCTATAACATGAATCAGGCTCGAGAGGATCCCATTTTTCTACTGTGGCTGATAATTCTTTCTCTTTCTCCCTCGTAGGTACGTGTTGGGTTGTATCTACCTCGTACGTGAGTGCGTGTGAGCCTGGCAGACACAATGGAAGGCTTTGGTGAGTGTACAGACGATTGTTGGGCCTTTGATTAAATATGTATATCTAATGTTTACCGAAAATAGAATACGCACTGTAGTTTGTTAAAAGAAGACCGAATAAGAAAATAAAGTCTAGTATACAGATATCTAAACGTAGGCCTTGAATAGCTGTAATAAAATATACTTTGATTCATATGTCTAAGTCCTACCTAATCCGAAACAGACAGGGTGCTTAATTTAGAGGGAAACGTAACTCCGGGACAGAGATCTAAAGTGAACCGCGAAAATAACAACTAAAACGCTGAAGATGACTAACGTAAGAAAAGAAAAAAGAAGAAGACCAACGGAAGCAGTTTTGTATATGGACAGGAATGAAAAAAATAAAGGAGAAAATGAGGTAACTAACTAAGACAAAATACTAAACCTAACGCGTGAAAAATAATATATAGGTCCGAAAATGACCCCCATTCCGCCATAAACAAGTATATATCGTCACCTTCGTAAACAAACCGCCTAAGTCATTATTTTCTACTTTACAGGAAATCATAAAAGAAGTCATTATCTCATTTGGCTTAAGATTTGGACAGAAATGAAAAGGCCGATTCTAGAACACTCAAACCCTGAATGACGAAGGCAACTATACAAAAAATGGGCGTCACCTGTTGAAAAATTTATGTAGACAAAAACCTGGAAATCTTTGAAAAATGACTTAGGCGATTATTTTATGAGGGTGACGATATATTTATGAAAACACGACAAATAAGCTGTTAAACTTTACTAACACCGCGCCATAAACGACAAAACGGTGAAAATAAACGTCATAACTTTGCACGAGACGAACACGGAGTCATAAACGCGGCAAGCGGAGAGCGTAACGAACGAGGCTCATCCACGTGCTGTTCATTTGTCCCTCCGCGCCTCCCCTCGGCCCTGACATATAGGAATATAGACTGGAATATAGACTGGGAAGATCTAGTGGGTGACCTGGAAGCCGAGGACTTTCGTGAAGTTATACAAGATAATTTCCTTAAGCAGGTAGTAACTGAGCCTACCAGAGGAGATAACATATTAGACTTAGTCCTAACCAATAATGGGAACTTGCTACGTGAGTTGGAGGTGGGCGGAGAGTTAGGAAATAGTGATCACAGAACGGTTCGTTTTAGGTTAGACTGGGCGGTAACCCGCGAACCAAACCCAGTGTTAGTGCCAGATTTTAGAAGAGCAAACTACGAGGGGCTTCGAAGACATCTTGAAGGGGTAAACTGGGATAATTTAGGGATTCATGAGGGCCAGAACTGCGGATTGGAGAGTCAGGAGAACCAGGTAGAAATGTCTTACAATAATTTAGTTAGAGTAATAGTAGAGTAGGTAGGAAGACACCTACCGAACGGGCGCAAGCCACTCCCGGTGAGGTATATATGGGAGGTGAGAAGGGAGCTGAAGCCCTCCAAAGACCCTTCCCATGTCCTCACTAACCGTTTCCCTATTGTCTCACCAACACCGGAGAGTAGTTCAGCATGCTCTCTAAAGACAGATCCTCTCTTTATCCACACCACACTACATTCACACAACATATACACCTTTTTCTAAAATTCAAAATTCAAAATGGCTCAATTAAGCAATGCCTCGGAGTCCCCGCCTGGGGGGGGGACCACAAATTCCCCCAGGGAGGACTCCCCTTCTGGCTGCCGACCCGAGAGGTGTCTTGATAACTCCTCGAACCTCTTTCTTCTCAATTTCTGCAACATTCGCGGTCTTCGCTCTAATTTTCATTCTGTGGAACATCATCTCCTCCTCTAAACCTCACCTTCTCTTCCTTACCGAAACACAGGTTTCTGAGGCTACTGACAGCAATCTCTACTCTGTTCCCTCCTACTATCTCTATCCTAAATTTCAATCCAAAGCTGGATGTTGCGCCTACGTGCGCAACGACATCACTTGCTCTCGTGCCCACGACCTTGACTCTTCTGAATTTTCCACCATCTGGTTAAGACTTCACTGTCATTCTATTACTAAATACATCTGTGCTGTTTATCTCTCACCTAACTCTACCAACTATGTAAAATTCTTTGACTATTTGAATTCTAAAGTGGAGCACATCTTGACCCACTCTCCCTTCGCTGAAATCTCCATCCTAGGAGATTTCAATGTTCACCACCAGCTTTGGCTTTCATCCTCTTTCACTGACCATCCTGGTGAACAAGCCTACAACTTTGCTATCCTCAACGACCTAGAGCAGTTGGTCCAGCACCCTACACGTATTCCTGACCGTCTTGGAGATCGGCCCAACATGCTAGACCTCTTCCTTACCTCAAACCCTTCTGCTTATTCTGTCAAACTGTTCTCTCCGTTGGGCTCCTCCGATCACAATCTTATTTCTGCATCCTGTCCTATCGCTCCTGTACATCCTCTGGACCCACCGAAGAGGCGATGCTTCTGGCATTTTGCTTCAGCTCGGTGGGACGACCTGAGGATGTACTTTCCGATTTCCCGTGGAATGATTATTGCTTCCAGGATAGAGACCCTGTGTGTGCTCAGCGCATCACAGAGGTGATTGTCTCTGGAATGGAGGCATACATTCCTCGTTCTTTCTCTACTCCTCACGCTAAAAAGCCTTGGTTTAATCACGCTTGTTCTCGTGCTGTCAATGATAGAGAGGTAGCTCACAAAAGATACCAGAGCCTTCAAACTAATGCTAATTATGAACTTTACATTTCTGCCCGAAATCGTGCCAAATCTATTCTCCGACTAACCAAAACTTCTTTCATTAATAGAAAATGTCAAAACCTTGCTTTCTCTAACTCGTCCCGTGACTTCTGGCATCTAGCCAAAAACATCTCCTCCAACTTCACTTCTTCATATTTCCCTCCACTCCTCAGTCCTGACGGCAACACTGCCGTCTCATCTATCTCTAAGGCTGAACTCTTCTCTCAAACTTTTTCTAAAAACTCCACTCTGGACGATTCTGGGCATATTCCTCCTACTCATCCCCCTCTGACTCCTTTATGCCTGTTATAAAGATTCTTCAAAATGATGTTTTCTATGCCCTCTCTGGCCTCAATCCTCAGAAGGCTTATGGACCTGATGGAGTGCCTCCTATTGTCCTTAAAACAGTGCCTCCGTGCTGTCACCCTGCCTGGTCAAACTCATTCGCCTCTGCCTGTCAACATCTACCTTTCCTTCTTGCTGGAAGTATGCCTTCAAACAGCCTGTACCTAAGAAGGGTGACCGCTCCAATCCCTCAAACTACCGTCCTATTGCTTTACTTTCTTGTCTATCTAAAGCTTTTGAATCAATCCTTAACCGTAAGATTCAAAAGCACCTTTCCACTTCTGACCTTCTATCTGATCGCCAGTATGGGTTCCGCAAGGGGCGTTCTACTGGTGATCTCCTAGCCTTCTTAACTGACTCTTGGTCATCCTCTCTTAGCCGTTTCGGTGAAACTTTTGCTATTGCGCTGGACATATCAAAAGCTTTTGATAGGGTCTGGCACAAATCTTTGCTTTCTAAACTACCCTCCTACGGTTTCTATCCTTCACTCTGTACGTTTATCTCCAGTTTCCTTTCTGACCGTTCTATTTCTGCCGTGGTAGACGGTCACTGTTCTTCCCCTAAATCTATTAACAGTGGTGTTTCCCAGGGTTCTGTCCTATCTCCCACTCTTTTTCTGTTGTTCATTGATGATCTTCTTTCCAAAACGAACTGTCCTATCCATTCCTACGCCGATGATTCCACTCTGCATTATTCAACTTCTTTTAATAGAAGACCCACCCTTCAGGAACTTAACGACTCAAGGCTGGAGGCTGCAGAACGCTTAGCCTCAGACCTTACTATTATTTCCGATTGGGGCAAGAAGAACCTGGTGTCCTTCAACGCCTCAAAACACAGTTTATCCACCTATCCACTCGACACAATCTTCCAAACAACTATACCCTATTATTTGACAACACCCAGCTATCACCTTCCTCAACACTAAACATCCTCGGTCTATCCTTAACTCAAAATCTCAACTGGAAACTTCATATCTCATCTCTTACTAAATCAGCTTCCTCGAGGCTGGGCGTTCTGTACCGTCTCCGCCAGTTCTTCTCCCCTGCACAGTTGCTGTCCATATACAGGGGCCTTGTCCGCCCTCGTATGGAGTATGCATCTCATGTGGGGGGCTCCACTCACACAGCTCTTCTGGACAGAGTGGAGGCAAAGGCTCTTCGTCTCATCAGCTCTCCTCCTCATACTGATAGTCTTCTACCTCTTAAATTCCGCCGCAATGTTGCCTCTCTTTCTATCTTCTATCGATATTTCCACGCTGACTGCTCTTCTGAACTTGCTAACTGCA
>NW_026111117.1:330000-332500 GCF_024679095.1 Eriocheir sinensis | reverse complement strand
TGATGGAACCTAATGATATAATATTTAAACTCAGAATATCCAAGAGCCAAGATAAAGATATTCTTCAAACAATGGCCCAGAAAGTAAACAGAATGACACAAGAAGAGGAAAAGGAAATATATATTCAATCACAGAAAATTCAATAACAAGATATCTATATTATCTTAGGACGACGCAAAAAGTAAAAATAAGAAGAAACAAGAAAACAAGACTAGAAAAAGAGAAAAGAAGAAAAGAAAATAAGGAGGAGGAGGAGGAGGAGGAATCGTTAGGTTTGATGAGATAAGCATAGAAAGAAAAAAGCTAATGTCTCTCTCTCTCTCTCTCTCTCTCTCTCTCTCTCTCTCTCTCTATTCCATCTATATTTCTCTCTCTGTCTTTGTTACTGTATTATTCCTTTTCTTTCTTTTTCTCTCTCTCTCTCTCTCTCTCTCTCTCTCTCTCTCTCTCTCTCTCTTCCACCCACATTCATCTCTTTCATCGTTCTCTTTCCTTTCCTCCTCTTCGTGCTCCTCCTCCTCCTCCTCCTTTATTTAGTCTTACTCTTATTTATATTATTTTTTTCTTATTTCTTATTTTAAATCGTTCTCTTCCACCCCCCCCCCCCTCCTCCTCCTCCTCCTTCTCCTATCTCAAAAAGAGTTGCTTCAGTCAGTTGAAAAGAGCTTACACCGGGTTTCCATAGGGACGCAAAGTGTAAGTGTTTATACTACAATGTACACCATAGTAAGATAGATAGATAAGAAAAGACAAGAAAATATGGAACACTTTCTTAGGGATCCCATCGCAAGCAGCTGGGTGTTGAGGGGACATTTTGGTGGTGGTGGCTGTCGGTTTGGTGGAGAGTGGCAGCCTGTTCCCTCACACTGGTTACAGCTTCTCCTGCTACTGTCCCTCCCCTGCTGTCTTGTGCTCCTTGCTTAATTCTTCCCGTACGGCGCGGGCCACCTTCTTCATTATTCTTTTCAGTTGTTTCTTCGCCACTTTTCCATTCCTTCTTGTGTTGGCGTCCTTGTCCATCACGGGTATGATCGAGACTGTCTGTTCACGGACTATTCTCTCTTGTATGGTGATGATAAACCTCAATTCAGTTTTGTCCGTTTCTTCTTCTCCAGTAGCTTGATTTTCCTGATCTTCTGTAGCATCTTCGTAAGAAACAACCTTCCGTTGATTGACAACTTTTTCTTCTGTTACGGAAGGAGTAATCTTTTCAATAACTGTCTCATTTCTCACAGCGGGAACCTTTTCCTCTGTTACAACAGGGACTTCTTCTTTCTCTTTAGAAACAGTGACAATCTCTTCTGTAACCGAAGGGGCAGCCTGTTCAGTAACCTTTTTTATCACAACGGGAACTTTTCCTTCTGTCGCCGTAGGGGCAGCCTGTTCAATAGCCCTTTCTTGTGGGGCAACCCTTTCAATAACCCTTTCTTGTGGGGCATTCTGTTCAATAACCCTTTCTTGTGGGGCACTCTGTTCAATAACCCTTTCTTGTGGGGCATTCTGTTCAATAACCCTTTCTTGTGGGGCATTCTGTTCAATAACCCTTTCTTGTGGGGCATTCTGTTCAATAACCCTTTCTTGTGGAACATTCTGTTCAGTAACCCTTTCTTGTGGGGCATTCTGTTCAATAACCCTTTCTTGTGGGGCATTCTGCTCAATAACCCTTTCTTGTGGGGCGTTCTGTTCAATAACCCTTTCTTGTGGGGCATTCTGTTCAATAACCCTTTCTTGTGGGACATTCTGTTCAATAACCCTTTCTTGTGGGGCATTCTGTTCAATAACCCTTTCTTGTGGGACATTCTGTTCAATAACCCTTTCTTGTGGGGCATTCTGTTCAATAACCCTTTCTTGTGGGGCATTCTCTTCAATAACCCTTTCTTGTGGGACATTCTGTTCAATAACCCTTTCTTGTGGGACATTCTCTTCAATAACCCTTTCTTGTGGGACATTCTGTTCAATAACCCTTTCTTGTGGGACATTCTGTTCAATAACCCTTTCTTGTGGGACATTCTGTTCAATAACCCTTTCTTGTGGGACATTCTGTTCAATAACCCTTTCTTGTGGGACATTCTGCTCAATAACCCTTTCTTGTGGGACATTCTGTTCAATAACCCTTTCTTGTGGGGCATTCTGCTCAATAACCCTTTCTTGTGTCACAACAGGAACTTTTTCTTCTGTCGCCGTAGGGGCGGCCTGTTCAATAGCCTTTTCTTGTGGGACAGCCCTTTCAATAACCCTTTCTTGTGGGACAGACTGTTCAATAACCCTTTCTTGTAGGACATTCTGCTCAATAGCCCTTTCTTGTATCACAACAGGAACTTTTTCTTCTGTCGTCGAAGGGACACCTTTTTCAACAACCTCCTGTTGAGGGACTACCGGGACTTTTCCTTCTGTCACCGAGGGGATAATCTTTTCAATAACCTTCTTCTCCTCTGCTACGAGAGGAAGTTCTGCTTGCTCCTTAGAGACACTTACGATCTCCTGTGTCACCGAAGGGGCA